>NC_045171.1:22495451-22515630 GCF_900700415.2 Clupea harengus | reverse complement strand
AGGTCTGTTGTTGAGTGTCACTCACACTAGTTTCTCCAGTTTCAAGTGGGATTCAACACACACACACTCACACACACACACACACACACACACAGGTCTGTTGTAGAGTGCCTCTCACATTAGTGTCTCCAGTTGGCAGTGGGGATTCAACACACACACAAACACACACACAGGTCTGTTGTTGAGTATCACTCACAATAGTTTCTCCAGTTGGCAGTGGGGATTCTCGAGAAGTTTGGAGAGATGCTGAACTCCTGCATCATGAATATCATTGCATGACAGGTCCAGCTGCTTCAAACTGCACGGGGTTGATCTGGCAGCTGATGCTAAAGTAGCACAGCTCTTCTCTGTGAGGTAACAGTCATGCAGTCTGGGAGAAACATAATGACACATCTGGTTATTACACTCAAACACTTCTACCTATACAACACACAGACTGTTGGAGCCATTTTTTTTATTATAGTTTTCAAATGTATTTGAATTATTAATAGTGATAAGGTGCCAATGCAATGAAATTTAAGTTAATTAAACATTGGAATTATGGTTTAAAGTTCAAAGTTCTGCAAATGTGAATACTGTGATTGCCATGTTCTGTCTGGCCAACTGTCTGGCTGTGTGTCTCTGTGTGTGTGTGTGTTTGTCTGTGTGTGTGTGTTCTGTCTGTCTGGAATTGACTGATTGATTGATGTCTAATTGATGTGTGATATAGGGCCGGGCCACATCTAGCCAGGTGTGTGTTTGTGTATATATAGGACTTGGCCACGTCTAGCCAGGTAGAGCGGAAGTGGCAAACAATTTTTCAAGCACGTTAATGCGATGGAGAGCCTTTGTTTGAGTTAATTTAAGACAAATAAACCACTCTATATTTTAAGACACACGTTGTCCGGATTATTCCGCTCTCACTGCCACTACACAGACCAACCAGTTACGGTAAAACACATGTGCACCTACCCTTACAAGCACACACACACACTCAGTGCAGGTTGAACCAAACAAACACACAGACACAGGTCTGTTATTGAGTGTCACTCACACTAGTTTCTCCAGTTTACAGTGGGATTTAACACACACACACAGTTCTTTTATAGAGTGTTACACACATTAGTTTCTCCAGTTGGCAGTGGGGATTCAACACACACACACACACACATTTTCAAACACACACACACACACACACACACACATTCACTCACACACACACACACACACACACAGGTATGTTGTTGAGTGTCACTCACACTAGTTCCTCCAGTTGGCAGTGGGGATACCACACATACACACACACACACACACACACACACACACACACACACAGATATGTTGTTGAGTGTCACTCACACTAGTTCCTCCAGTTTGCAGTGGGGATTCTTGAGGAGCTTTGAGAGATGCTGAACTCCTGCATCACGAATGTAATTGCCTCCCAGGTACAGCTGTTTCAAACTGCAGGAGGTTGATCTGGCAGCTGATGCTAAATTAGCACAGCTCCACTCTCCGAGGGCACACCTATACAGCCTGGGAGAAACATAATGAAACATCTGATTATTACACTCACACACCTATACCTATACAACACACACACACAGACTGTTGGAGCCGTTTTGTAATTTAAGTTTTCAAATGTATTTGAATTATTAATATTGATAAGATGCCAATGCAATGATATTTTAGTTCATGAAACATTGGAATTATGGTTTAAAGTTCTGCAAATGTGAATACTGTGATTGTTCTGTCTGGCCAACTGTGTGTCTGTCTTTGTGTGTGTCTCTGTGTGTGTGTGTCTGTCTGGCCAACTGTCTGGCTGTGTGTGTGAGGGAGGAAGGACTGTGTGCTTGGTTGCCATTGGCCTGCTTATTCTGTTGGTGGCATTAGTATGTGAGATACAAGTTGTTTCAGGGTGTTTTTGTGAACTACAGTACAAAATAGCAGGCAGGGATAAAATTGATACAAAGCCACCAGTGTGGCACCATTGTACTTTGAAAGCTGGTGGGCAGCATGTCTTTGGACTATACAAGCAGGGTTCTTGCACCATTTCAAAAGTAAAATTTAATGCTTTTTAAGACCTTTTTAAGACCTCAACAAATATAATTTAAGACCCAAAAATGTCACAAAACAACACAATGCATTGCATGAAGGAATCATATCGAAAACATTAATGTTATCACATGACTTCATGAGAGAAACCAATGAATAGAGAGGTCCATTGTTTTGTAACATCCCAAATTCATCATCAGTAGTCCAGAATCGAAAGGCCATTTGTTTGCTCTTTGTCATTTTATTCATACTTTCGTCAAACATGACAACATATGGTTTCTCACTAACGCTGCACGATAGCTCCTTCTTGATGAATGAAGCGATGCCATATTTGGCGACATATGCCGTTTTTTTTCACCACAGGTGAATGACTTTGCAAGCTGCGAATCGGGGAACATGGCAGCAAAGACGCCACGTATGTCATCGTTAGATTTAAATGAATTGTGCCTCATCACAGTATGGAGAACCCACAGTACCTCTGCCTTTTGGGTGTCTGGCGGTGAAATGAAACTTGTTACAGCCGACTGAGAGGTGGCGTCTGAACTTGTATCGTCGTTAGTAGGGATGGGTATCGTTTGGGTTTTTTCCGATACCGGTGCTAAACCGATACTTTTAAAACGATACCGGTGCATAAACGGTGCCTGAACCGATACTTTTTTTAAAGCACAAAGCGACGATTGACGACATTAAAGAAAGGCTTTTTTTATTGCCAAGGCAATTTTTTTTCTTCAAATTGAACAATATATTAACTGTTTAAAGTATATTATAAATATAAATACATACAAAACACTTGGCTTCCAACTACAGCTTCAAACTTTTTAACTTCAAACTATGAACATTATATTAACTGTAAACAAGAGTTTATAGTATACTTAAATAAATATAAATAAATACAAAAAACAGCTTCAAACTTCTTTTGCAAAAATAGTATTATTGGAGTCAAAAATGTATTATTTTGTTTGCATTTATTTCATGAAATTTCACCATTTTATGATTTGTTTATACCTATCTTTTC
Source organism: Clupea harengus (assembly GCF_900700415.2). Taxonomy (NCBI): domain Eukaryota; kingdom Metazoa; phylum Chordata; class Actinopteri; order Clupeiformes; family Clupeidae; genus Clupea; species Clupea harengus. The sequence continues at coordinate 22,512,584 of NC_045171.1, read as the reverse complement.
TATCTTGTTTATAGTTAATCTTGTTACTTGAACACACTGATTACGAGAAAATGTGTACTGCCCCTTTAAGAGACTACCTTTAGCTGTCATCTCCGTTTATTTTCCCGTCTTCGGTTGCTGATCTGCCGTTGACTTGCCTTCTCTCCCCTCTTTTCACGCAATTGTTTTGTTGCATTTGCTGCACGTCGCGATGTTTTAATCTTTTTGTGCGAAATACAGTGACACTTTTGACCGTTTACCTTTCGGTATTTTCTCTGTTAAAAGGTTGATTGGCTAGTTCTGTTTGTGCTTGTTCTGTGAAATGCTGCCTGCTCTTCACTGTCATAAGACTGTTGCTATGAAAACACCAATGAGCGTGAGCGACACAGGAAAAAGTTTACATTGGGAGCTGGGGCAGTTTTACATGTGCCCCATGGAATCTGCCTAGCGACCGTGTTCAATTGGCTCAGGCACCGAAATGAAGCACCGAAATCTGCGTTGCACTTCCCCATCTTCTTTGCATTTTGAACCTCACATCGACAACCGCGTAATGGCGACACGCAGCCTGACGTCAGCGTCTGTAGCCGACCTACCATAAACAGCTATTAAATTGCGGAGACTCAATTCACACAATACTAAATTAATCAACTATGAGATGTTTTACGATGCGCCACTGTGCTTTCTCATCGTCATTAAGCGCACCGGCAAAAAAATTAATACCTACAGCAACTTTACGTGAAATTTAAGACAATTTAAGACCTTAATTACCCGAATTTTAATTTAAGACATTTTAAGACTTTTTAAGGACCCGCGGGAACCCTGACAAGGCCAGAAGGAAAGGATGCAAAGCCAATTAGTCAAATCAGGCCTACTCTTGATTTGAAAAACTAAATACAAAATTATGGGCCTATTTCCCCCCTCAATTACTGAAGCTATTGGTTATAATTTGACAAATTTTATTTTCAGCTGCAATTGTTTTAAGAAAAATTAAGACACAAGACCAAAAGTGATGCCATTTAAAATGCATCATGCTCTGAATCATTCACTTCCACATCCTTTCCACAATATTAAACAACAAGTAACAAAGGCAACAAGTAAAAGAACATTATTTCGCAACTATTAACATGGGCTGTAAGCCTAACATTGTTTGTGGCAAATGTGAATGTTAATGGATGTTTCAGAATGTTGGTCAATGTGCATTGATCACTTAGGGGTGGACTGACTTTGACTAAGTTTAATATTAAACAGAAATATATTTTTATGTTTAGGCTAAGTGTCTGTCTTAGCATATGTTTTAAGCCTATATAAAACAAATAGGCCTATGGACAAACCCTGAGTAAATTACCTTTGTTCTCTAAAATTGCAAAAACTTCCTATAATTGCTGCTCAGATGATGCCAGATTATTACAGCTATCACTCAAAGTAGCCTAATATGAGGCCAATGCCCAAGTGACAACGTAGGCTAATTAGAATAGATACGAAAACACATCGCGTTCTGAAACATTCATTAACAATTTCCATTCAGAATTTCAGATGAACAAGAACAGTCAGACTAACAATAGGCCCATGAACGATTTAAACAAAACATATCAACATGAACAAGAACATTATTTAACAAATAATCAAGATGGATGTTTGTGAATGTTTCAGAAATGTTGATGCTTTCAATAGCTGCAGAATGTTAGCCAATTAAATTTGCTGTTTGAGTTGCAAAAATGTCTGTGACTTGATCATACTAGGCAGGATTTTTTTGAAGAGACTTCAGAATTTTCTTTTCAATAGAAATCATAGCCAAATGTTTCAATCTCTCCTGCCCCATTGTGTTCCGTGTGTAACTTTTGATTCATTTCAGACACGAAAAACTTCGCTCAACCCCTGCAGAAGTAGCACCATTGGTTGCAATCAGACAGAAGATAGAAATGCAGCAGTTCTATTTTCAACTTGTCCTGATCAAAGAATTGGCCGTATGTCTCGAGCAAATTTAAAAGTGACTGCGTGGGGAAATCTGACTTAAAAGACTCAAATTTGTCCACATTTAAAAGCTCCATGAATTGCAAGCGTTCTAGATGTTGAAAGCGTTGTGTGATTTGGGTGATGATACTGTCGTGAATGGAATCGTACAGCCGTCTATAAGATTGACGCGGATCGGACTGGCCCTGCCTCCTTTTTCTCCGGTGAAATAATTCTGGGTTGTCTACAGCGACGGCCCTTTGGTAAATTTGGTAAATGTGTTCTCCAATTTTAGCTCCTCTACGATCCGTAGGAGGCTCTCTATGCGCAGTCTGCAATAGGAGACATCCACGGATTTGTGTTGCAAGATGTCAAACACAACGTCAATGTGTGAAAATAATTGCTCGAAAGTGAAGAGTAAAAACACGAATTCAAAGTCCTCCAATTTTCCCCTCAACCCATCAGCTAAATGTATGGTCTCGTCATCCATTGATGGATGGTCAACGAAGTGATCAAAAATGTCCACTAGTTTGTCATAATTTGAGGCAACTGTGTTCACGACCCTGGAGGTGAAGTTCCAGCGCGTTGGAGCGCTCCTGGGCATTCTAGCGCAACCATGATCCTTGAGCAAAGCCACTCTCTTGCTGGATTTGGAGGAGAACGACGTGAACCCACCCAGGTGAACAAAGAAGTATTTTGCCTGGGGGATGGACCTGACACCCTGACTCAAGACCAGATTTAGGCGATGGGCATAACAGTGGACAAATGTTGCACTGGGTGCCACTTCTCTTACTTTAGCCTGCAAGCCATTAAGGTCCGAGGCCATGACGGCCACACCGTCATACGTTTGCGCTACAAGTTTGTCAACGAAATTGAAAGAGGACAACTGTGCCTGTACGAATTGGAATGAGGACTGTGCATCCCTCCCTTCGGATACGTCGAAAAAGCCCATGAAACGTTCCTGTATTCTGCCCTGATCATCCACGAATCGCATTATCACAGAGAGCTGACAATGGCAGCTTATGTCAGTTGTTTTATCCAATTGCCACGAGAAGAAGGGCGCCTTATCCAAATTATTTGTTATGTCTTTATGAATAGTGCTGGATATTGCAGAAATCTAATCATTCTGTATCGTTTTGGACAAGCCTGTGAAAAATGATGAACCTTGCATATGTATTTGACATTCCAAATGTATTTGAATTATTAACATAGATAAGATGCCAATCCAATGATAATTAAGTTCATGAAACATTAGAATTATGGTTTAAAATTCAGCAAATGTGAATACTGTGATTGCCATGTTCTGTCTGGCCAACTGTCTGGCTGTGTGTGTGTGTGTGTGTGTGTGTGTATGTGTGTGTGTATATAGGGCCAGGCCACGTCTAGCCAGGTGTGTTTGTGTTTGTGTGTGTATAGGGCAAGGCCACGTCTAGCCAGGTGTGTGTGTGTGTGTGTGTGTGTGTGTGTGTGTATAGGGCCGGGCCACATCTAGCCAGGTGTGTGTGTGTGTGTCTATATATAGGGCCGGGCCACGTCTAGCCAGGTGTGTGTGTGTGTAAATGTGGCCGGGCCACGTCTAGCCAGGTGTGTGTGTGTGTGTGTGTGTATATAGGGCCGGGTCACATCTAGCCAGGTGTGTGTGTGTGTGTATATTGTTGAATGAGCCACAGAGAAATTGACCCGCCACCCAAAGAATCAATCCTAATGCATTTCAGGCTTAGGTCATGTTTGATAAACCTATACAAATGTATGCTTGCTAACAGAATCAAGAAACAACCATTGATAGAATAGAATATGCTGTGCTCAAAAGTGCTTGAGTGTCTTTTGAAATGTGCAAGGCAGAGAAAACAGGAAGTGTACGTTGAGTGTCAGTTAGGAAATGTGTAAAGTAAAGATAACGAACAAGAAGGACAGAGGTGAATGCATACATGTTGAAGGAGGAAATGTATGTCGCAAGAAAGACTCTAGCAACCAATAGAGAAATAGCTTACCTAATATGGGAGAAACTGTAGCACACAAGGCTACAAAAAAGTATATGGAGTACGCAAGTGGCTCGCTCTCTTACTTCGCTGGACTGAGACAGACTGAGACTGCCACTTCGGTGGACTACCCCTTTGGGGGAGACCACTTCGGTGGAATCTTCTCTGGGGAGGACTCTGGTTAGAAAACTAGGCTTAGTGGACAGTTAGAAAGCTCAGACTTTGGTGATTTGAGCATCTTACAATAGAACTTAGTGAGAACAGTTAGGATCCCACCTTGAAGAGTGGAGTTTCTTTTCAGTTAGAAAGCCTGATTAAACGGGAGTGCATTTTTAAGCTTGTAAGTAGTTAACTTTTGCTTGTATCTTTTGTCCTCTTTGTAATAAAACTTTGAGGAGCTTGTTAACACAAAACCTCACTTCTGAGTCCTTTCATGGAATGAGTTCACTCCCCGCGTCTTACCGACACACCTCTATCTCAGGGAGTGCGAATTAGCTGATCTAATGGTGAATACATAGATCCCTTCTCGTACCTCGGCTTAAGGATAATACTATAGGGCTTGGTATACTGTGACATGGTTTCCGAATTAAGTCTTTAAGAGTCGCGTGGCCTATAACCACGAGGGTTGACCACGAGCACTTGAAAACGCTTTAGCATCGAAAAGCACACGGAAAATCCTTGTAGGTGAATACAACTAAGCGAAATCTCTAAAATATGTATATAGGGCAAGGCCACGTCTAGCCAGGTGTATTTATGTGTGTGTTGCAAAGGGAGAGTGTGGCCACCCCACCTGGACTCGAACCCGGGTCTATGGGGTGCCAAACATGCACTCTGACCGCAACGCCAAAGAGCTTGGCCAAAGTGCATGTTTGGCACCCCGTAGACCCGGGTTCGAGTTTGGGTGGGGTGACCACGCTCTCCCTTCACTACAAATGGTGTCAGAAGTGGGATGGCTTGCTCGAGGTCATCAGGGGCGTGCCCGTAAAACTGTGTGAAGGACCCCCAGGAATAGGTGGTGGGCCGAAGACCCGTATCTGTTAATAATTTAAATTTAAAATGGGACGACGTGGATTTCTAAAGTTGGGGTGATTATGTTATTTCTAACGATAAACCAGTTGTTGCCAGGAAAATTATCGGCACAATTTGTCAAAACCATAGTGTAAAAGTTTGTTAAACTCGCAGGCAAACAAAGTTGCCTACAAAATCAGTCCGACCAATAACACGTTGTAATACTGGCGTAAGAACATTATTAACCAATCAGATGCAGCCATATTGACACCCGTTTCACCGATGCCTCAGCTGTTGGTAATATTGGGCCTCATTCTCGAACGCAGTTAAGAAGAATTTAAGAGAAATTTAAGAGGAATTTAAGAGGAATTGGATTTAGGACAACATTTGGCATTCATGAAAGTTTTCTAATCTGGGATTTGCTCTGAACTTCAGAAGACTTTCCGAACTCGAAATAGCAGTCGTAACTCGGCCAGAGTTTTCTCAAATGCGATTTTTTGAGGAATCGCATTTAAGAAAACTCTCTGTGTTAATGAATTTGTGAGAAATCGTTGGTGATTGCATTCACATCAACTCTACAGATCCTCGGATTAAAGTATCATTAACAATTACGTTTCACATGTAGGCCTATAGTCATGATTCTACGAGGCACCGTGATGTCATAAAATAAATAAAAGGACTACACCGGAATGCTGCGCTCGTCTAGTGAGCGTCGTTTGGCACTGCCGTCTGTGCAAGTACGGCAATCCAGAATTTTCAAGTAGTTCCACGTTGGTGGAACGAACTGCCTAGCACTACCAGAGCAGGCGCGTCCCTCTCTACCTTTAAGAAGCTTTTGAAGACCCAACTCTTCAGAGAGCACTTCCCTTCCTAACTGGCACTTCGACTAGTGCTTAACCTGCACTTATAGCAGTTACATTCCTGCACTTCGTTTTTATTTCCTATTTCGTTTTTCTATTTCTTATGTTAAGTAGTATTTATTGTTACACTAGGTCTCTATTGCTCGTAGCTTGACTGTTCTATCCCTTGTACGTCGCTTTGGACAAAAGTGTCTGCTAAATGACTAAATGTAATGTACACGAACACTGCAAATATGAGTGAATAAATAAATAAGCACTTAAGTCGATTCCGACTGCACACGTCACTACGGTTGCGTGCCCTTATAAGGAGCTGGCAGGGCATGTATGTATGCAAATTCAGGAGCACGAGAACGCGCTTTCAATTTAAGAAAACTCTTCCGGGGGAGCACAGCCCAGAAAACTTCTGCTGCGTAGGACCACATTTTCAAGCGTGCATGAATTTGGCGGATGTCTTTTGCTTACGTTGTTTTTCCGAAGCCCGTAAGAAACATTTCAGAAGAAACTTCAGAAAATGTTCGAGAATGAGGGCCATTGACATCTTTTACTGCAGCTCCAACCCATTAAAACGGAAACGTGTTGAAATTAATAATTTGATCAGTATAAGGCCATTTTAAAACATGTTTGTTTTCTAAACTGTCTTTTTCATACGTGAGTGATTGTGTAAATAGTTTTAGTTCGCTAACGAGCCGTAGTTTGTACTATATGGGCTAGCCTACTGTTAGCTATACTGTTTGTTAATTCCTCATTAACCTTTTCTCTGTCAAGTTTAATCAACGTTATTCACTTTGTATGGGGTAGATGGTAGACTCATAAGCCACGCAAAAATAACGTTTGTTTCCCTATTTTTATTTATGAGTTTAACTAAAGTGAGTAATGTGAAATCTTGTGTATTTTATTAACCTTTGCCCAGACCTCCCTAGAGTGTTTAATAATGGGATTATTGTCTCTCTCTTTGTCACTTGACTGCTAGGATATTACAGTTATAGGCTGGAATGGCTTGGCCAGAGCCTTTTCAATAGCGGCCCACTCCAAACCAGACTCTGTCCCACTCCAATGTTTAGCTATCTTGACCATTTCAAAAGACCAGCTATATAGTCTAACATCAGGTAAACCCAGCCCTCCTTTATATTTGGGAGCATACAATTTGCTCAACTTAAAGCTGGGCTTCCTTCCAGCCCATAGGAAGTCTTTAATGAGATTATCATAATGTTTAAAAATGTGATCAGGTATGCTGAGCGGTAGCATCATGGACGCATAGTTAAATTGTGGGGCTATTACCATTTTAACAACATTTACTTTACCCCACAGAGTCAAATTTAACTTCCCCCATTTTCCTAAGTTTGTTCCGTTTTTTTGAAGGAGTGGATCAAAGTTGAGTGTGGTCATCTCATGTAGGTCTGAGCTTAATTTAATACCCAAGTAGATCATGCCCTTAGTAATCCATTTTAAATGATGTTGTGTTATTACTTGTGGATGACAGTGTTTGGATATGGGCAATGCTTCAAATTGGGTCCAGTTGATTTGGTAACCTGAAAGCTTAGAGTATTCACCTATGGTGTTCATTAGAGCAGGCAATGAGTTTTTAGGATCACTGGTCAGAAAAAGAATGTCATCCACATAAAGCATTAGTTTGTGCTCACTACCACCACCATTCACTCCTTTAATGGAGGGGTTTGCTATGGCAGCGGCCAGAGGTTCCAGGGCAAAATAGGAGTGGCGAAAGGGGGCACCCTTGTCGTGTTCCTCTGGAAAGATAAAAAAAATTATGAAGTTACACCATTTGTCATGACCTCTGCTTTGGGGGAGTTGTACATTATTTTTATCCATTTGCTGAAACCAGTGCCAAAACCAAACCCTGACAGGGCAGAGTGCAGGAAACCCCACTCAACCCTGTCAAAGGCCTTCTCAGCATCCAAGGAGATAGCAGCCATTGGTGCTGTGTTGGAAGAGTTCAGCCACATTAAATGTAAAAGCCTTTGTAAGTTATCATAAGATCTACCCTTTATAAAGCCCACTTGGTCTGTATGTATAATGTATGGTAAAACCATTTCAAGCCGTAAGGCCAATACTTTGGCCAATAATTTACTATCTACATTAATGAGGCTAATAGGTCTGAAATTGGCAGGATCTGTATGATCTCTATCTTTTTTAGGAATCAGTGAAATAAGTGCTTCATTCAGAGTCGGTGGGAGTGAACCAGTCTGAAAAGCCTCATCAAATACATTGGTCATTGGTCAGGCGCAATTATATCTATAAAGTCTTTATAGTATTCGACAGGGAAGTCAGTTCCAGGTGATTTCCCTGTTTTCATTGATCGAATGGCATTCTTCCTGGGTCACTGGTTTGTCCAAGAGGGCTACCTGTTCGGGTGAAAGGTTTGGAAGATTTATGTTCATGCATAAATGTATGTACAAGCAATTTGCATTTGCAAATGTTATTAAACAAGCTGTCAGAATGTTGTTGGGCCAGTTCTCTTTCCATTTCACTTAATTCTGCTTCCAATTTCTTAATGGTATCAACATTTTCTCTTTGAAAAATTACACTAAAAGTACACCATCTAGAACAGGGGTGGGCAATTAATTTCCCCAAGTGGTCACATGAGATAGTGGGACTGTTGTGGAGGGCCGGACCAATAGGTTGAACTCAATTCTGCTCAATATAAGTTGTATCTCTTTATAAAAAACATTAAATTGCATGGGTTTGATAAACTGCTACTGGTAAGAGTAGATGTTACATTTAGGCTATCAAAAAATTTGGTGCAGTTATAGTAAAAACGGCAACATTATTTAATCAACATTTAATCAACATTCACACAACGATTTTGAAAATGTTTTTGCAGTATTAAAGGTGTGCCCAGACGATCAATATACATGGCACACACACACACGAGAGCAAGCTTGCAATGCAATAGTATAAGTATACAAATTAATAGTAATACCAATTTTTATCAGTGCAAATGCCTGCAGGAACGCCCACACGCACGAATGTAGGCCTACGAAAAAAAGAAAAATAATCCGCTTATTATACGGTTGCTTGCCAAAACAATAGAAGACATTCCTCCAAAATACCTGTTTTTAATGATTTTGTTGCCGTTTAGTTCTTCACGCAAATGCGAAGTTTCAATGACTTTTAGTTATGTTAAATGACCGGACTACTTGCGAAATGATATGAAAGATGTGAATTAAAAGCACAAAACCCGTTGCCAATGACAGCGGTCATTAACTTTTCGCAGGGGCAAATATAAAGAAATGACAGACCTGCGAACGTTGGGATGGCCCATTCAAATTAACTGAAATTTTCTAACATTCTGAAGAGCCGTATTTGGCGTTGATACAATCGTGAATAATTGATAAGTTTCTTATCAAAGCTAAACTCTCTTGAGCAAGCTAGAGTGCTAATAGCTAGCGAGCTGTAGCTGATAGCACATCTAAATGAGACAGAAAAACAGCGATATTTGGAAAAGGCCTTTATTATTGGCTGTGATCCATATTTATTAACTGACATTTACATTTATCTTGTACATAATCCATCCCCATACACCGGAGATTTCAAGAGTACAAAAGCCTATCAATATGCAGTTGCAGGATGGGTGAACGACACCAAGATATGGCATCTGGAGACAAAAAATATGTATGTGATCACAGGTCATATAAGTAATTCAAACAGCGATTATCAACCGTGTTATTTTAGTGGTGGTTAAGAGTGCCAATATGGGCTAAGGAGTTGCAGCTAAAGCCTTTAGTAAAGGGCTAAACAGCTTGCTAGCTATTAGCACTCTAGCTTGCTCAGGAGAGTTTAGCTTTGATAATACAGTAATTATTCACTATTGTATCAAAGTGCTGCATTTTACTTAACAGATCAGTTATTCCCTAAATCTTTTGGAATAGAATGCAATTGTATATCTGGCGACTGTTGTCATTAGCATATTCATGAAAGTAAACTATTTGAACAAACTTCGGTTCATTACGAGTGGTTTCCACAAGAAGTAATGTTTCTAAGTAATAACTGGTCAACTGTTTAAGAAAATACTTACAGGCAAACATTTTCTGGCCATATATATCAGAGTAGGAAAAAATATACCGCCACCTATACGGGTGCATACAGCCACATATACGGGTGCATACCGCCACCTACTGCACGTGAGAGTGTACAATTAGCCATAGTCTCGAACTGAATGATGCTACCGGAGCACACTCTGGGGGCCAGTCCAAAGCAGCTCGAGGGCCGGCCGGATCCGGCCCGAGGGCCGCTTATTGAAGAGCCCTGGTCTAGAGTTTACAATGGGGATTCAAAACACACACACACACACACAGGTCTGTTGTTGAGTGTCACTCACTCTAGTTTCTACAGTTTACAGTGGGGATTCCACACAAACACACACACTAGTTTCTCCAGTTTGCAGATGGGATTCAACACACACACACACACAGGTATGTTTTTGTGTGTCACTCACACTAGTTTCTCCAGATTGCAGAGGGGATTCAACACACACACACACTCAGTATAGGTTGAACCAAACACACACACATACACACACACACACACAGGTATGTTGTAGAGTGCCATTCACATTAGTTTCTCCAGTTGGCAGTGGGGATTCAACAAACACACACACAAAAACACACACACACACACAGGTATGTTGTTCAGTGTCACTCACTCTAGTGTCTCCAGTTGGCAGTGGGGATTACACACACACACACACACACACACACAGGTCTGTTGTTGAGTGTCACTCACATTAGTTTCTCCAGTGTGCAGTGGGGAGTCTTGAGGAGGTCTGAGAGATGCTGAACTCCTTCATCAAGAATTTCATTATATCCCAGGTTCAGCTGCTTCAAACTGCACGGGGTTGATCTGGCAGCTGATGCTAAAGCAGCACAGCTCTTCTTTGTGAGGAAACAATTATACAGCCTGGGAGAAACATAATGACACATTTGATCATTACACTCACACACCTCTACCTATACCACAGACTGTTGGAGCTGTTTTGTAATTGAAGTTTCCAAATGTATTTGAATTATTAATATTGATAAGATGCCAATGCAATGATATTTAAGTTCATGAAACATTGGAATTATGGTTTAAAGTTCTGAACATGTGAATACTGTGTTCTGTCTGGCCAACTGTCTAGCTGTGTGTCTGCGAGTGTGCATGTCTCTCTGTGTCTGCATGTGTGTGTGCGTGTGTGTTCTGTCTGACTGGAATTGACTGATTGATTGACGTCTAATTGACGTGTGATATAGGGCCGGGCCACGTCTAGCCAGGTGTGTGTGTGTGTGTATATATAGGGCCTGGCCACGTCTAGCCAGGTAGAGCGGAAGTGTTAAACAATTTTTTTTAAGCGCGTTAATGCGATGGAGAGCCTTTGTTTAATTTAAGACAAATAAACCACTCTATATTTTAAAACGCACGTTGTCCGGATTTTTCCGCTCTCAGAAGCAGCCGCTGAAAAGCTGCCACTACACAGACCAACCAGTTACAGTAACACACATGTGCACATACCCTTACTAATACAAGCACACACATACTTAATGCAGGTTGAACCAAACACACACAGGTCTGTTATTGAGCGTCACTCACACTAGTTTCTCCAGTTTACAGTGGGATTCAACACACACACACACACACACACACAGTTCTGTTGTTGAGTGTCACTCACTGTAGTGTCTCCAGTTTGCAGTGGGGACTCTTGAGGAGTTCTGAGAGATGCTGAACTCCTGCATCACGAATCCTATTGCCTTCCAGGTTCAGCTGCTTCAAACTGCAGGAGGTTGATCTGGCAGCTGATGCTAAAGCAGCACAGCTCTTCTCTGTGAGGGAACACTTATGAAGCCTGGGAGAAACATAATGACATATCTGATTATTACACTCACACACCTCTACCTATACAACACAGACACACAGACTGTTGGAGCCGTTTTGTAATTGAAGTTTCCAAATTCATTTGAATTATTGATATTGATAGACTGTGTGACTGTGTGTGTGTGTGTCTGTGTCTGTCTGAGTATGCGTGTGTGTCTGTGTGTGTGTGCGTGTGTAAGTGTGTGTGAGTGAGTGTGTCTGTGTGTCTGTCCTGTGTGTATTTCAATGGTGTTTGCCTTCATAGAGCTTTATTTACGCTTCAGGTAATTAAAAGGAAAATGGCTGATGTTGACGTGGGTTTGTGTGTCTGACAGGTCTGTTGTTGTTGTTTGTCTCAAAACACACACACACATATAGGTCTGATGTTGAGTGTAACTCACTCTAGTTTCTCCAGTTTACAGTAGGGATTCCACACACACACACACACACACACACTCAGTGCAGGTTGAACCAAACACATACACACACACAGGTCTCACTCACATTAGTTTCTCCAGTTTACAGTGGGATTCAACACACACACACACAGGTCTGTTGTAGGTTCTCCAGTTGGCAGTGGGAATTCAACACACACACACACAAGCACAAATCTGTTGTTTAGTGTCATTCACTCTAGTGTCTCCAGTTGGCAGTGGGGATTACACACACATACACACACAGGTTTGTTGTTGAGTGTAACTCACTCTAGTGTCTCCAGTTGGCAGTGGGGATTACACACACACACACACACTCAGGACCTCATTTACTAACATTGCGACCGCAGCGCAATCAGCACCTTTGCCAAACCGCATATAGCACACAGTATTTTGCATCGTATTTATCCAACAGGAACCTCGTTGTGTAAATCAGCGCCTAACCCCGCCCAATAGTGTTAATAGCGCGCTGCTAAAAAAGGGAAGAAAGAGCCTGCGTGTTCCTGCCACCATGGATGATGAGTTAAAATTAGAATTAGAGCTTTTGGTTCACAAGGTTACAGCAAACTAACCCGGGTAAATATAGAAACTCATAAATGTTTCTCCATTTAGCCCTTCCATCCACACTAAAAGTTGTGATCACTTTGAATTCCATACATTCCGTTTCTGGGTTGCTATGGTTACCCCTCAGGGTGCCTGTCCAGCTTCATATTAACGAGTTTATGTTCACAAGTTCATATTCACACATATTAACATGAGCTAATCACACACAGGCAACTGCAAACTGTTAAGATGGTTCCCTAAGCTAGAGATAGCTAGGTTAGTTAATAGCCAGGTTAACTGCTCCATAGCATTCCATTATATAGTCTGGTAGGAATACACGACACCCCTTACTTTAAAACGGCGTATTCCAACACTGAAAACCATGCTTTTCAAAAATGCTGCCCTAGGCTGATACATTTGAAAACTGGAGTTGTAGCGTGGACAGGGGAAACTGAGGTTTTCAGACATTCTGTTGCCATGGCACTGGGGGTAGCTTGCGCTCGAGAGGCTATAACGTCAAAATAAACATGGAAGGTGAAATGAAATATGCTGCTCTGTCTCTACAATTTACTTACCGGTAGTTTAGTTAGTGTACTTCGAGTACAAGTACTTTTCCTGAATAGATACGCGTTACTCCTACGCAGAAGGCGAGCACTGTACTCGGTGTGCTTGAGGGATGGGTGAAAATACGGTTTAAACCATACAATGAGCGGCGATTCTGGATAAGACGTGGCCGAACAGCTAGCTGGTGGGACAACTTTGTATATGCCTATATTAAACGATATGTCAAATCGTCCCTGTGCCCAAGAACACCAAGGTCACCTGCTTGAATGACTATCGCCCAGTAGCACTGACCTCTGTGATCATGAAGTGCTTTGAGCGGCTAGTCAAATCATTCATCTGCTCCTTGCTGCCTCCCACCCTGGACCCTATGCAGTTTGCATACCGGTCCAACAGGTCTACAGACGATGTTATAGCCCGCACTATGCACACCGCCCTATCCCACCTGGACAAAGGGAATACATATGTGAGGATGCTGTTCATTGACTACAGTTCAGCATTCAATACCATCATCCCCAGACTCGTCTCGAATCTCATAGACCTGGGACTAAGCACCTCCCTATGCAAATGGATCTCAGGAAAATTGCACTACCTGTAACTCCCTCACTGGGTTGTATGTAGGTTAGTATAGGTCAATAGGTTAGCATAGTTTATTATATGTTATATGTATATATAGTATTATATGTATAGGTTGCTATATGTTTAGCACATTAACATTTCTGATGTCAATTAATTGTGTCACATTTCTCGCACGCTTCATTTAGCTGCTGATATGTCATGCTAAAACCCCTCTTGTTTCGTTACTAATACATAATTATTACGCATCTCCTCCAATCTTTTTGCGACGAACACCCACTTTCCCTTATACCTTCCCAGCAGCGGTAATCTGCGCTTTTACTCAAGTGTGCCGCCTTTGGAAAATACGGTTCTATGTCTTTACCCGCAGAAATCACACCTGAAATGGGCGCAATCCTGTTAGTAAATGAGGCCCTCACTCTCACACACACACACAGGTCTGTTGTAGTGTATCAACACTCGCTCTAGTGTCTCCAGTTGGCAGTAGGGATTACACACACACACACAGGTCTGTTGTTTAGTGTCACTCACACTAGTTTCTCCAGTTTGCAGTGGGGAATCTTGAGAAGTTCGGAGAGATGCTGAACTCCTGCATCATGAATATCATTGCTTGACAGGTCCAGCTGCTTCAAACTGCACGGGGTTGATCTGGCAGCTGATGCTAAAGCAGCACAGTTCTTCTCTGTGAGGGAACAATCCTGCAGCCTGGGAGAAACATAATGACACATCTTATAATTACACTCACACACCACTACCTATACAACACACACACAAAGACTGTTGGAGCCGTTTTGTAATTTAAGTTTTCAAATGTATTTGAATCATTATTATTGATAAGATGCCAATGCATTGATATTTAAGTTCATGAAACATTGGAATTATTGTTTAAAGTTCTGCAAATGTTGATTGCCATGTTCTATCTGGCCAACTGTGTGTCTGTGTGTGTGTGTGTGTGTGTCTGTCCGGCCAACTGTCTGGCTGTGTGTGTGTGTTTGTGTGTGTGTGTCTGTCTGTCTGTGTGTTGTTGAATGAGCTACAGAGAAATGGACACGCCAGCCAAAGCATCCATCCTAATGCATTTCTGGCTTGGGCCATGTTTGATAAACCTATACAAATGTATGCTTGCTGAAACTGCTTGAAGAGTAAAATAACAGAATCAATACACAACCAGTGATAGAATAGAACATCCTGTGTGAAATGTGCTTACATGCTGTGTGAAATATGCCTACGTGCTGCAAGGAAATGTTTACGTGCTGTATGACAATGTATATGTGTAAGTGTGCTGAAATATTCTTATGTGTCTGTGAGAAAATGTGTTTGAGTGTGCTGAAATATTCTTACATGCCTGTGAGAAAAATGTGCTTGAGTGTGCTACAAGACAGGAAGTATACATTGGGGCCCTGAGCGAGAGACGTAAATGTGCGAGAAAAAGGGAAAATTGAGGGAAAATATGTATGCTGCAGAAAAAGGTGCTAAGCGATCAACAGCGAAACTGCTGACCGAATATGGAAAATAACTGTGGCCTGCAAGAAGGAGGGTATAAAGGGAGAATACACAAGTGGCTATCTCTCTGACTTTGGTGATTTCCTCTTTGGGGAGACTTTAGCATTATATGATAGAGCTTAGTGAGGACAGTTAGACTACCACATTGAAGAGTGGATTTTTCTTGAGTTAGAAAACCTGTTTGAACAGGAGACACATTTAGCTTGATAGTGGAGTAGTTAACTTTTGCTTGTATCTTTGTACTCATTGTAATTAAACTTTGAGGAGCTTTCGAATACAAAAACCTTGGTTTTTGCAGTTTTTGATGGAGTGAGTTCAAGTTCAGTTCAGTTCAGCAACACTATGTAACAATTCTACCTTAAAATAACAGCTTGAAAAAAATTGTGCCGCTACAATTACTTTTAATATAGAGAATGGCCTCTCCACCATTGCCATCGAGGGTCTGTAGGGAAAATACTGCGGTCTGTAAGATTTCTGGAGTCGCCCGGTCCTTTTTGTCTGCGCATGCGCGACTAGGATCGGGTAGCGATTTGGATTCAGAGCTAGCTGGATTCAGAGCTAGCTTTCTGCTGGATTAGTAAGTAGTTTATTTGCTGTCCTGCTTTGTCTTGTCTTACACTTGCTTGATGTTTGACTGAGTTAGCAAAGTTATTGACTTGCTAGTTTGTCATAAACAAGGAAACGCAAATTTCAACAGGTTTTGCCGCTAGGGGGAGCTCCAAGCCAAAAACTACATAGTGCTGCTTTAAAACAAATAAACCACTCTATATTTTAAGAGGGCACGTTGTCCGGATTATTCCGCTCTCAGAAGCTGCAGACCTGCCAACATTGGAAAATGTTTTTGAGTACCACCCCTTGGGGGGCGCGGCGGGGGTAGTACACCCCCAATATTTTCAAATATTTAATTGCGCGATTAATCGCATTTATGTCATAGTTAACTCAAAATTAATAGCGATTAATCGCAAATTTGTATCTATTCTAAATGTCACTTAATTTATTTATTTTTTCCATCCTTTTATTTTAATGCCCTTTTCAACATGGAAAAGTGGGTTGGCTTGCTTTATGCAAATGTTTTATTTTTATTGAAAACCAACATTTCCAAACAGGGCGGTACAAAATAAAATTATAAAGTGCACATTACAGGTAAACAAGGACTCAGCCTATAGTGCAGTTAAACCATGGCTTAATCTTTTTTTTTTTGTTCAAGTTTGCTGGGAACAATGAACCGTAACAGTTAGGTTACCAATAAAAGGTAAGCCTACTACTTCTTTGCTTTCAGCCAGCTGCCTGTTGACATTTTCAGACAACAGTGAAGCTCGCTTCTTTAGCACAACACAACTTTTAAAAGTAAACTTTCAATTCAGACGCTTTTTATCATCCATTTCGCCGTATCGCGCTCACCATTCACTCAAACCGTAACGTTAGCCCCTACCACAGTTTGCGAGGCTAAAAAGAACGTCAATCTAAAAAATATATATAAAATCTTGCGTTAATCTCGGCAAAATTAACGGCGTTAAAATGGGTTTGCGTTAACGCCGTTAATAACGTGTTTAACTGACAGCACTAATTTGTTCCCTTTTTAATTAACATATTTAACACGACCTCATACCTGTCAAGTGTCATGTTTCATCACATTTATTTTTTCTCCCCACGTCTGACGTTTGAATGCAAGCCCAATGACAAGATGTGATACCAGGACTAGACAACTGCTAACACCAAATGATGGCGGTGTGTTCGCTTCTTTATCGTTTAATTAAATTCTAGTCAGTGGAAGAGTTTTATTAGGCTATTATCATTAGCGTATTATTAGTAGAAAACATATAGCCTGTTACACTGTGACATGACAATAGTTGTGCGTAGGCCTATGTGTGGACACTAGAAAGCTGTCGCGGACTT
>NC_045171.1:22482131-22494951 GCF_900700415.2 Clupea harengus | reverse complement strand
CTCTCTCTCTCAGGTTGAACTCCTCCGTCTCTCCTCTCTTCTACGCGGATCAGTTCCTCCAGTTCTCCTCCTCTCTTCCCTCCCCGTACGTCTTTGGCCTGGGAGAACACCGCTCCTCCTTCCTCCAGAGCGTCCAGTGGAACACCCTCAGTATGTGGGCCAGAGATGTCCCCCCAATGGTGTGTGTGTGTGTGTGTGTGTGTCCCCTCTCTCAGGAGTACACTAATCTTTATGGCGCTCATCCTTTCTACCTGTGTGTGTGTGTGTGTGTGTGTGTGTGTCTGTGTGGACATCATGATTTAATTTGTGTGTGTCTCTGTGTGTGTCTGTGTGTGTGGCTGTGTGTTTGGCTGTGTCTGTCTGGACATCATGATTTAATGTGTGTGTGTGTGTGTGTGTGTGTCCTCTCTCTCAGTACACTAATCTTTATGGCGTTCGTCCTTTCTACCTGTGTGTGTTGAAGAAGCGTATTGTACGTCTTTGGTCCAAGGTTTGCAGATATTCAGGAACTCGGGAAAGTGTTCAGCTTTATTTCAGCGCAACAGAACATTCTACTCGCATATCACGATAGACATCTTTCAAAGTAATAGCAGAGAGTCACCTCTCTTGTACTTTCAATTGACATTGAACGCACGGTGGCTCAGTGGTTAGCACTGTCGCCTCACAGCAAGAAGGCCCTGGGTTCGCATCCCGGTCCTTCCAGGTCGTTCCAGGTCCTTTCTGTGTGGAGTTTGCATGTTCTCCCCGTGCCTGCGTGGGTTTACTCCGGGTACTCCGGTTTCCCCCACCATCATAAAGACATGCATTGCATTGCGTGAATATGAATGAGTGTTGGTGGTGGTCGGAGGGGCCGTTGGCGCTGATTGGCAGCCACGCTTCTGTCAGTCTGCCCCAGGGCAGCTGTGGCTACTGAGGTAGCTTACCACCACCGGTATGACTGTGTGTGTAGGACTACTGGACTCTGGACTCTGTAAAGCGACTTCGGGTATATAGAGAAGCGCTATATAAAATTGAATTGATTGATTGATTGATTGACATGTTAACACTGACCTGAGATATGGGAGGGCAAGGGTGTGTGTGGGGGGTCAAAATAGGAGGCATAAGTTTGAGGGGGTATGACCTGTTAATTAACCTGGTTAGAAATTCTGACCCTAATTTAATCACATAGAATAAATTTCATTTACATTTACATTTAGTCATTTAGCAGACGCTTTTGTCCAAAGCGACGTACAAGGGAGAGAACAGTCAAGCTACGAGCAATAGAACCTGGTGTAACAATAAATTAATGCTACGTGTGTCTGTCTCTGACCATATCCCACACATGGCCCAGTACAAAAAGGCTTAAGGCCAGGAAACATGAGAAGAGTGCCCCTAGCTGGCTTCAAACAAAAGGCAGGAATCAGACCCAAATGGCTCCGATTCTAAGACACCCAGAGGTCAAGGGACAGACCTGGTGGCTCCGTATGTTGACTATGGGTATCAACTAAATAATGAGATAAAGCTTCAATATCTTGAATTCAATGAAATCTAACAACGTGTGTGTGTGTGTGTGTGTGTGTGTGTGTGTGTGTCCCCTCTCTCAGGAGAACACTAATCTTTATGGTGTTCATCCTTTCTACCTGTGTGTGGAGTCTGACGGATCAGCTCACGGCTTCTTCTTGCTCAACAGCAATGCTATGGGTTAGTCACACTCTCACACACACACACACACACACACTCATTCATTCTTGCAAACATTATAATTTGAGTCTGTCCCGTAGTTTATTCTGTACTAGCCAGCTCCTTTTATCCAGTGATCTGATTGGGTGTTGAATTTATTAGATGAGAATCCAGTGTTTCTCATTGGTTGTTGTCTGTGTCAGATGTGGTTCTTCAGCCCGCCCCTGCTGTTACGTGGCGCACCATTGGTGGGATTCTGGACTTCTATGTTTTCATTGGCCCCGATCCCAGCTCTGTGATTGGACAGTACCTGGAGGTTGTAGGTCAGTCAGTCAGCCCTACACACACACAGCCAAGCACACACACGCGCCCACACACACACACACACACACACACACACACACACACACACACACACACTCTCTCATATTATTGTGTATGTGTGCAGGTAAACCTGCGATGCCCGTGTACTGGGCGCTGGGCTTCCACCTGTGCAGATGGGGCTATAAGTCCAGCAACACCACCTGGGACGTGGCCAAAACCATGAGAAACTATGGGATACCACAGGTGTGTGTGTGTGTCTGTGTGTGTGTGTGTCTGTGTGTGTGTGTGTGTGTGTGTGTGTGTGTGTGTGTGTGTGTGTGTGTGTGTGTGTGTGCAACACCACCTGGGACGTGGCCAAAACCATGAGAAACTATGGGATACCACAGGTATGTGTGTGTGTGTGTGTGTGTGTGTGTGTGTGTGTGTGTGTGTGTGTCTGTGTGCAACACCACCTGGGACGTGGCCAAAACCATGAGGAACTATGGGATACCACAGGTGTGTGTGTGTGTGTGTGTGTGTGTTTTAGTTCTCAGTATCTATGCTAGAATGATATGAACTATGGGTATACAGTGGAATGACATGGACAGTGTGTGTGTGTGTGTGTGTGTGTGTGTGTGTGTGTGTGTGTGTTAAGGATGTACAGTGGAATGACATTGACTGTGTGTGTGTGTGTGTGTGTGTGTGTGTGTGTGTGTGTGTGTGTGTGTGTTTAGGATGTACAGTGGAATGACATGGACAGTGTGTGTGTGTGTTTAGGATGTACAGTGGAATGACATTGACTTTGTGTGTGTGTGTGTTTAGGATGTACAGTGGAATGACATCGACTGTGTGTGTGTGTGTGTGTGTTTAGGATGTACAGTGGAATGACATTGACTACATGGACGAGACCCGAGACTTCACCTTTGACCCCGTGAACTTTGCTACGCTGCCTGACCTTGTGAAGGACCTACACCGGCACGACCAGAAATACGTCATGATACTGGTACGCACACGCACACGCACACGCACAAGCACACGCACACCACTCACACACACACACACACACACACACACACACACACACACACACACACACACACACACACACACACGTCATGATCCTGGTACACACACACACACAAACACACACACACACACACACACGTCATGATCCTGGTACACACACACACACACACACACACACACACACGTACCACACACACACACGTGTCATGATCCTGGTACACACACACGCACGCACGCACGCACGCACGCAAAGGAGTGTTAAACATCTCACCCCCCCTCCCCCTCTAGGACCCTGGCATCAGCAGCACTCAGCCTTCAGGCTCCTATTGGCCCTTTGATGAGGGCATGAAAAGGGGCGTGTTCATTAATGATTCTGATGGACACACCCTCATCGGCCAGGTATGTATACACACACACATTGAAGAAGGCACACACACACACATTCAAGAAGGCACACACACATTGAAGAAGGCACACACACACACACACACACACACGCATTGAAGAAGGCACAAGCACACACACACACCGATGTACGTTGAAGAAGGCACACGCACACACACACATTGAAGAAGGCACACACACACACAAGCACACACACACACACACACACATGTACGTTGAAGAAGGCACACACACACATTGAAGAAGGCACACACACACAAGCACACACACACACACATGTACGTTGAAGAAGGCACACGCACGCACACACACATTAAAGAAGGCACACACACACAAGCACACACACACACACACACACACAGGTACGTTGAAGAAGACACACACACACACAGGAACACACACATATATAGAAAACAATGAGAACACACACACATACATTTCTCAAGTAAAAATGTCATCTTCCTCAGTTGCTGTCTAATCAGCTGTGTCCTCTCTGGTAGCCGTCCAATCACCTGTCTCCTCTCTGGTAGGTGTGGCCCGGTCTGACGGCCTTTCCGGACTTCTCCGACACGGTCACACAAGAGTGGTGGTTTGACAACCTGCAGAAGTTTCACACACTCGTACCATTTGATGGCCTGTGGATTGTGAGTGACACACACACACACACACACACAGACACAGACACACACTCACACTCACACACTGGATTGTGAGTCACACACTCACACTCACACACACTCACTCACACTTACATTAATTTCTTGGCCTCCCTGCCAAAGTGCCCTATCCAGTGGGTGGTAGATTAGATTGTATTCAATTTTATTTCTATATATTTCTATATTTGTCACCGTTCTACAGTAGCCCAGGATAGAGATATATGTGGTAGGTGTGACTCAGTGATAGACACACACTCACTCACTCACTCTTCACACACACACTCTGATACACACACAGAAAATGAAATGAAAATATTTTTCTCTCTCTTTCTGTTCTTCATTCTCTCTCTCTCTAGGACATGAATGAACCCTCTAACTTTGTGGATGGCTCCCTGAATGGTTGCCAGGATACTGCATTTGACTCTCCTCCATACACACCTGGTCAGTTTCAACACACACTGTGTTTATGGTGTGTGTGTGTGTGTGTGTGTGTCTTTATGGTTTGTGTGTCTGTCTGTGTTTATGGTGTTACATTTTGTGTGTCTGTCTGTCTGTGTTTATGGTGTTACATTTTGTGTGGGTGTAGGTGTTTTGTGTGAGGTCGCGTGTGTGTGTGTGTGTGTGTGTGTGTGTGTGTGTGTGTGTGTGTGTGTGTGTGTGTGTGTTTTAGAAAAGCTGCCACTGGTGTGTGTGTGTGTGTGTGTGTGTGTTTTAGAAAGCTTGCACTTCATGGCTTTTGTGACGTGTTGTCTGTCATCATGGCAGAGTTTTAGTCAGACAGAGACTTATGAACTCTGTTTGAACTACTTATGAACCCCTTATGAACTACTTATGAAACACTTATGAACCCCTTATGAACCTCTTATGAACCCCTTATGAGCTACTTATGAATCGCTTATGAATCCCTTATGAACTACTTACAGTGGGGAAAATAAGTATTTGAATCCCTGCCGATTTCGCAAGTTTGACCACTTGCAAAGAAATGTGTGATCTATAATTGTAATAGTAGGTGTATTTTAACAGTGAGAAACAGAATATCAACAAAAAAAATCCAGAAAAATGCATTTTATAACATTTATGACTCAATTTGCATTTGATGCAGAAAATAAGTATTTGAACCCCTAGCAAAACATGACGTAGTACTTGGTGGAATAACCCTTTTTGGCAAGCACAGACGTCAGACTTTTCTTGTAGTTGGTCACCAGGTTTACACACATCTCAGGAGGGATTTTGGTCTACTCCTCTTTGCAGATCCTCTCCAAATCCTTAAGGTTGCGTTTTCAATGTGAGGGAATGAGGTTCAAGCCCAATATTCCACGTTACATGGCCCCATCCATAGTCCCCTCGATGCAGTGGAGTCGTCCTCTACCCTTGGCAGAGAAACAGCCCCAAAGCATAATGTTTCCACCTCCATGCTTGACGGTGGGGATGGTGTCATATTCAGCATTCTTCCCCCTCCAAACGCGGCAAGTCGAGTTGATGCCAAAGAGCTTGATTTTGGTCTCATCTGACCACATCCTGTCTCCCAATCCTCCTTAGAATCATTTAAGTGTTCATTGGCAAACTTCAGACGGCCCTGTACATGTGCTTCCTTGAGCAGGGAAGAATGCTGAATATGACCCCAAGAACACCATCCCCACCGTCAACAAGGGTTATTCCACCAAGTACTAAGTCATGTTTTGCTAGGGGTTCAAATACTTATTTTCTGCATCAAATGCAAATTAAGTCATAAATGTTATAAAATGCAGTTTTCTGGATTTTTTTTGTTGATATTCTGTTTCTCACTGTTAAAATACACCTACCATTACAATTATAGGTCACACATTTCTTTGCAAGTGGCCAAACTTGTGAAATCGGCAGGGGTTCAAAAACGTATTTTCCCCACTGTATGGTGTGTGTGTGTGTGTTTGAATGAACTACTTATGAACTCTGTTTGAAGAACACCAGTGAGCAAGCACATGCTAACGAAGTCACAAAAACAAACGAATAATTCGACTGACTGTTGGCTAGTCAGCTAGTGGGTTAACTTTGTTGTGTGTGTGTGTGTGTGTGTGTGTGTGTGTGTGCCCCTGTGTGTGTGTGTGTGTGTGTGTGTGTGTGTGTGTGTGCGCTCCTATAGGTATTTTGGGGGGGTCCCTGCGCGGCAAGACCATATGTGCGTCTGC
The DNA here is from genome assembly GCF_900700415.2 of Clupea harengus. Classification (NCBI taxonomy): domain Eukaryota; kingdom Metazoa; phylum Chordata; class Actinopteri; order Clupeiformes; family Clupeidae; genus Clupea; species Clupea harengus. The sequence goes on along the minus strand of NC_045171.1, from coordinate 22,488,737 downwards.
ACGTCAGAGACTCTCTTCACACTACAACCTGCACAGTCTCTACGGCCTGATGGAGGCAAAGGCTTCTTCAAGGTACACACACACACACACACACACACACACACACACACATATACAGCCCCACACACACACACACACACACACACTACAACCTGCACAGTCTCTACGGCCTGATGGAGGCAAAGGCTTCTTCAAGGTACACACACACACACACACACACACACACACACACACACACACACACACACACACACATATACAGCCACACACACACACCACACACACACACACACACACACACACACTACAACCTGCACAGTCTCTACGGCCTCATGGAGGCAAAGGCTTCTTCAAGGTACACGCACACGCGCACACGCACACACACACACACACACACACACACACACACACACATACACACATGCACACACACACACACACATACACACATGCACACACACACCATAAACACACACACCATAAACACACACATGCACACACACACACACACACATACACACACACATGCACACCACACACACACACCATAAACACACACACACACACACACATGCACACCATAAACACACACACCATACTCACACACATACACATATGTATCACACACACACAAACACCACACACCACACACACATGCGCACACACACACACACCATAAACACACACACACACACACACACCATAAACACACACATGCACACACACACACACACACACACAGACACACACCATACACACACGCGCACACACACACACCATACACACCATACACACCATAAACACACACACACACCATAAACACACACACACACACACACACCATAAACACACACACACACACGCACACACACACCACACAACATCCTTTAGTGTAAGAGATTTCAAACGCTACTGAATAACTCCTTCATTAATCCCTCTAACCAAGTTTTTTGTGTCTGTGTCTGTGTCTCTGTCTCTGTCTGTGTGTGTGTGTGTGTGTGTGTGTCTGTGTCTGTGTCTGTGTCTGTGTCTGTGTGTCTGTGTCTCTCTCTGTGTCTGTGTCTCTCTCTGTGTGTCTGTGTCTGTGTCTGTGTCTGTGTGTGTGTGTAGTGCCTTAACGAGGATACTAGGGAAGAGGCCTTTCGTGATTTCCAGGTCCACCTTCCCTAGTCAGGGCCAGTACTCTGGTCATTGGCTGGGAGACAACAGGAGCCAATGGAAGGAACTCTACACCTCTATCGCAGGTACACACTCATACACACACACACACTCATACACACACACACACTCATACACACACACACTCATACAGACACACACACACACACACACAGACACAGACACAGACACACACACACACTCAGACACACACACACACTCATACAGACACACACACTCATACACACACACACTCACACACATACACACATATACACACACACACACACGGCTTAATACTCACACTCACACACACACACACACACACACACACGCCTAGTGTATTTGTCTAATGTTGATTGAAGGGTTGCCTGGTGATTGTAGCCCCCTCTGACTTACACACACACACACACAGACACACACAGCTTAACACTTTAGAACACAAATACACAAACTCAGATGCACATGCACACGTACAACCACCTATAGAAGTACACACACACACATGCATTCATAGACGTACCTAAACACACATGTAGTCTGTGGACTTACACACACGCCTAGTGTATTTGTCTAATGTTGATTGAAAAGTTGCCTGGTGATTGTAGACCCCTCTAACTTACACACACACAGACAGACACACACACACAGAGACACAGACACACACACACACACACACACACACACACACACACCTAGTGTATTTGTCTAGTGTTGATTGAAGAGTTGCCTGGTGATTGTATACCCCTCTGACTTACACACACACACACACACACAGACACAAACGCCTAGTGTCTAATGTTGATTGAAGAGTTGCCTAGTGATTGTAGACACACACACAGACACAGACAGACAGACACACACACAGACACACACACCTAGTGTATTTGTCTAATGTTGATTGAAGGGTTGCCTGGTGATTGTAGACCCCTCTGTGTTGCCGTCCAGGCATGTTGACCTTTAACCTCCTGGGCATTCCGCTGGTGGGGGCGGACATCTGTGGCTTCTCGGGCCAGACCACAGAGGAGCTGTGTGTGCGCTGGACACAGCTGGGCGCCTTCTACCCCTTCACCAGGAACCACAACGACAAGGATGCACCGGTACACACACACACACACACAGGTGCACACACACACACACACACACACACACGTGCACATACACCCCTGCACACACACACACCAATATTGTACACATTGTATATAAGGTGGTGTGGATGTGATTTAAGGTGGTAATGATGCAATTTAGGGTGATGCGGATGCTATTTAAGGTGGTAATTAAGCGATTTAAGGCGGTGTGGATGGTATTTAAGGTGGTAATGATGCTATTAATGTGGTAATTATATGATTTAAGGTGGTAATTGACGGAGATGCTTAGGCCGACACTCTTCTAGACAAAGAGGCGAATCAAAGGTTTCTGGAGGTGTATTTCAAGGTGCTCCTGCAGGGAGTCAATACCAACATCAAGTAGAGGCAGGCAAAGACTAAAGATGCACCACAGTGTTACAGGTTAAATACCAGTCAATCATGGGAGGATACCTTGGGGGTGATAGGTCAACATTGGGGAAGGTTCTACAGGTCAAGGTTGGGAAGGGGAGGTGAGTGGGAGGGGATTTTCTTATGGAGGAACACACACAGGCCCAAAATGGTGGACAATGTGTATTCCTCCACCTGGGGCAGGGGGATGTCTGCTGGGGCCTTTAAACAAAGGTGCACTAAGACTATCAATAGACATGGCACACACACACACACACAAACACAGGAGAACATGCCTGCAATGCAATGTAAGTCTATACATTAATGGCAATATCAATTTCCATCAGTCCCCTATTTGAATATGTAAATATTCACATCTTAAGACTATAACATACAGCTACCACAGGTGCATGAGACTCCCCTCTGCCATGTCCACACCTATGCAATGTTTCTACGCTGGGGATTTGACCCAGAGGCAATGGCCTGAGCAGTAACTGGCTTGGAGGGGATGGCGGCGACTTTAATACAGAGACATTCCATTGTCTTGTAGAACGCTAAGATAACTGTGATAGCCAGGAAGACACTTACCAGGCCTGATACCGGTGCCCACACTCCCTTGGACGTCTCCAAGGTTATATGGGACGGGCATCAGTGTAACCTGAGGGCATATTCCGGCAGATCCAACAGTTAGTATAATCTAAAGTGTCTGCGCAGTCACCCACCATCCCAACAGCCAAGTTTTCATGGCAGCTATGAGCATAGGCAGGGAGGAGTGCCAAAAACAACAGACATAGGGGATAATTACTATGGTATTCCATGGCTGACCAGACGTCAAATAAATTAAATATTTGGAAACAAAGGGAGTGAAATAGATGTGGGGAATGTGTCAGACCCCCTGCATTAAATGGAGGCAAATAATCGCGTCTCTTTTGAGGGTTGGTCACAAAAAGGATGTTAGCCCTTTCTCTCACAGGCAGAAGCGAAACCTCGGTTCTTTTTGAGGGGAAATTCTTCTGCAGCTCTGTGTTGCAGCAGCTCTTATGTTAAGCTGTGAGTGATAGTTGCGCATCCACCAACCCAATTTACCAAAATATACCCTTTCCCTGCACAGACTACTATATTGACATATATGAGCCTAAACATTCAAGGGCAATTCAGTTCATGGAGTGGTAATGCAGGCAATGTCCAGATTGGAGAAGGGGTCGAAGGAAGTCCGTGGTTGATGGTAGGACCTCGTGTAACCGCGCCTTGGGTGCGACTGAGACAGTCAGGGGGTGTTGGTAGAATCCTCCTGGTCTGTGATGTGCTCTCGGGACCCAGATGATGAGGATGGGGTCGTTGCAGCAGCCTGGGTGCGACTGAGACGGTCAGGAGGTGATGGTAGGATCCTCCTGGTCTGTGATGCGCTCTCGGGACCCAGATGATGGGGATGGGGTCGGTGCAGCAGCCTGGGTGCATCCACGTCCACTGTATCTGAGGAGACAGGAAACGGGTGACAGTATGCATAGCAGAGGCAGTTGGCAGAGCAGGGCACTGATTGACAAAGGCAGATCCACAGGATAATACAGTACATTTCACAATAGACACAGACAACCCATGGGACATGAACATAAAGACGAGCATGGTTATACCAGACCTACTTACACATCAGGTATGACCGTCATAAGTAGTAAGTTAGTACAACATGCAACATTTAACATTTAGCCGGCGGTTAGTCAGGCAATCTCTTGGTCTGGGAAAGATTGTACCATTTAAATGTCGACTTCCCTGTGTCCACTAACACAGATGTGGGAGTGGCCAACATTACTGGGAAAGGTCCCTTAAATTTTGCTTGGAGAGGCTTAAGCACGCCAATGTTCTGGACCATTACTTTATCACCAATGTTAGCTTTGAATTGACATTCCAGATCAAATTGATTTTTATCATCTGTTCTATGCTGGAAGGCAAAAGCTTTGAAGTGGTCATTTTGGAGGGTTACAGAAAATTATTTCAGACACCCTAAGTCGGTAACTAATGCAGAGACGCCTATATTGACTGCTGTGTCTGCTTGATCGTTCCCCTCTTGTCCCTTGCTATTATTCACTGTGCGGTGGTTTTACATAGTGCCAGTTTGTGCGGTACTTGTGAAAACAATTGAGTCGTGATTTTGCTGGCGTGACTAATCGGTGTCTGTAGTCGTCAAGTCTGCCAAGTATCCCCTCTTTTTCCAAACAAGGCCATAAGAAAGGACTGTGTGGAAAACATAATCGCTGTTATTAACATTTGTGGCCGGCGCCTGTTGATTCACCATTGCCACCTGTAGGATTTAATTCGTTCTAGCAAGGGGGCTCGACCATGGCTACCAATCAGTGACACAGTAATTTCAGATAAACTAATCTGAACTTTGCGGAGATTCAGTTTGACTCCCGCAGTCGTCGATGGCTTTAAAAGTCGAATTACGAGTTGGCACATCATGCACTTTGTTTGGGGATGCTATCAATAAATCATCACAATATTGCAGAATACAAGAAGGTGCACACGAGTTAACAACACTAACAACTGACTTCAGCGACAATTTGATGAATATGGGGATGGATTCAGCAGTAAACGGCAAAGAATGATAAGACCGTTAGATATATCTAAGGCTGAAAACATAAATATGACTCGTTAGACTCGTTAAAAGCGCGGAGGGGGCAGGGAAATGTGTGACGATCAACGTGTGGCTGGGGGATGAAGCTGGAGCGCTCACCGATGCCACGTTAGGGTTGCGTTTACCTATATGAAGGGGGAGGGGGAGGGGGGGGCAATTTCAGCTACATCAAGCAAAATCTTAGCTTCACTTTGATGGAGAATATCATTACCTATTATGGACCCCTCTTGGCAGGGTCCGGCCCAAAATTGCATAAACCGTGGGGAGATGGGGACTGAGTTGCTGTAACCTGGCCTCTGCGGAAAGTTGGGATCTGGGGCGGGTATCTAAGAGTAGCCTACATCTGAAGCAGAGGCCACTGATTCTATGCTGGATGATCTTTAACGTTCATAGCAGCAAAGAATTCGCGCATTTGTTCCATAAGCTTAGCATCCCTGTTAAAGGCCTGTCTACGGTTTGAATTCCGCTTATTACGGTATCCAGGTATCTTATCAGGACATTTGTCAGCCCAATGCCCCTCCTGTTTGCATGCATGGCAGTGTCCTCGCGGAGGGTGTTTGCCATGCGATGTGTTCCCTGCGGGAGTAGACATGGCAGAAGGGGCTGTTAAATTTGCATGGGGATTGGGGACGTTCACAATGCTTGAGCGTCGGCTTGGTTCCCCTTTCTGTATTCGGATAGATTTAATATCTATACCAGCGCGAAGGACCATGTGACGGAGATGCTTAGGCCGACACTCTTCTAGACAAAGACCACGAGGCGAATCAAAGGTTTCTGGAGGTGTATTTCAAGGTGCTCCTGCAGGGAGTCAATACCAACATCAAGTAGAGGCAGGCAAAGACTAAAGATGCACCACAGTGTTACAGGTTAAATACCAGTCAATCATGGGAGGATACCTTGGGGGTGATAGGTCAACATTGGGGAAGGTTCTACAGGTCAAGGTTGGGAAGGGGAGGTGAGTGGGAGGGGATTTTCTTATGGAGGAACACACACAGGCCCAAAATGGTGGACAATGTGTATTCCTCCACCTGGGGCAGGGGGATGTCTGCTGGGGCCTTTAAACAAAGGTGTACTAAGACTATCAATAGACATGGCACACACACACACACACAAACACAGGAGAACATGCCTGCAATGCAATGTAAGTCTATAAATTAATGGCAATATCAATTTCCATCATAATTATATGATTTAAGTTGGTTTGGATGGTATTTAAGGTGGTAATGATGCTATTAATGGTGCTGTGTATGGTATTTAAGGTGGTAATGATGCTATTAATGGTGCTGTGGATGGTATTTAAGGTGGTAATGATGCTATTAATGGTGCTGTGGATGGTATTTAAGG
>NC_045171.1:22455135-22479131 GCF_900700415.2 Clupea harengus | reverse complement strand
CAGGTGAGGCTCGAACTCACAAACTCGTCATTGCTCAACTTGTACTGCCTTATAAGTACCGCGCGCTGACCGATTGCGCCACTGGAGCCTACTGCTGTACCACCAGCTGACTGTTCTTATTTTTTGATGTCATAAGGCCTTGGCTGCAGTATTTTATCATTTGAATGACATCTAAAGGTTACCTGCTCCAGGTGAGGCTCGAACTCACAAACTCGTCATTGCTCAACTTGTACTGCCTTATAAGTACCGCGCGCTGACCGATTGCGCCACTGGAGCCTACTGCTGTACCACCAGCTGACTGTTTCTTATTTTTTGATGTCATAAGGCCTTGGCTGCAGTATTTTATCATTTGAATGACATCTAAAGGTTACCTGCTTCAGGTGAGGCTCGAACTCACAACCTCGGCATTGCTCAACTTGTACTGCCTTATAAGTACCGCACGCTGACCGATTGCGCCACTGGAGCCTACTGCTGTACCACCAGCTGACTGTTCTCATTTTTTTATGTCATGAGGCCTTGGCTGCAGTATTTTATCATTTGAATGACGTGACATCTAAAGGTTACCTGCTCCAGGTGAGGCTCGAACTCACAAGCTCGGCATTGCTCAACTTGTACTGCCTTATAAGTACCGCGCGCTGACCGATTGCGCCACTGGAGCCTACTGCTGTACCACCAGCTGACTGTTCTTATTTTTTTATGTCATGAGGCCTTGGCTGCAGTATTTTATCATTTGAATGACGTCAAGTCTTACAGGAAGTTTTGTTGACCTCTAAGCTTATTAGTCTTGCATTTCTTGCTGAAAAATAAGCTAACAACCATTCAACTTTATGGAATTACGTTTGAAAGGTCCATCAGATGATGGTGGAACTCACAAGCCATCCACTGGTGGTTTGAAGATCATGCTTCTACACATTCAGCTCTTATCTTTACCACCATATTAATGTCAAAGAGGATCTTTCATCATGGTTTTTTCTATTTTCTGCCTTGACCTCGTGACATCTAAAGGATACCTGCTCCAGGTGAGGCTCGAACTCACAACCTCGGCATTGCTCAACTTGTACTGCCTTATAAGTACCGCGCGCTGACCGATTGCGCCACTGGAGCCTACTGCTGTACCACCAGCTGACTGTTCTTATTTTTTTATGTCATGAGGCCTTGGCTGCAGTATTTTATCATTTGAATGACGTGACATCTAAAGGTTACCTGCTCCAGGTGAGGCTCGAACTCACAACCTCGGCATTGCTCAACTTGTACTGCCTTATAAGTACCGCGCGCTGACCGATTGCGCCACTGGAGCCTACTGCTGTACCACCAGCTGACTGTTCTTATTTTTTTATGTCATGAGGCCTTGGCTGCAGTATTTTATCATTTGAATGACGTCAAGTCTTACAGGAAGTTTTGTTGACCTCTAAGCTCATTAGTCTTGCATTTCTTGCTGAAAAATAAGCTAACAACCATTCAACTGTATGGAATTACGTTTGAAAGGTCTTACATCCATCAGATGATGGTGGAACTCACAAGCCATCCACTGGTGGTTTGAAGATCATGCTTCTACACATTCAGCTCTGATCTTTACCACCATATTAATGTCAAAGAGGATCTTTCATCATGGTTTTCTATTTTCTGCCTTGACCTCGTGACATCTAAAGGATACCTGCTCCAGGTGAGGCTCGAACTCACAACCTCGGCACTGCTCAACTTGTACTGCCTTATAAGTACCGCGCGCTGACCGATTGCGCCACTGGAGCCTACTGCTGTACCACCAGCTGACTGTTCTTATTTTTTTATGTCATGAGGCCTTGGCTGCTGTATTTTATCATTTGAATGACATCTAAAGGTTACCTGCTTCAGGTGAGGCTCGAACTCACAACCTCGGCATTGCTCAACTTGTACTGCCTTATAAGTACCGCACGCTGACCGATTGCGCCACTGGAGCCTACTGCTGTACCACCAGCTGACTGTTCTTATTTTTTGATGTCATAAGGCCTTGGCTGCAGTATTTTATCATTTGAATGACATCTAAAGGTTACCTGCTTCAGGTGAGGCTCGAACTCACAACCTCGGCATTGCTCAACTTGTACTGCCTTATAAGTACCGCACGCTGACCGATTGCGCCACTGGAGCCTACTGCTGTACCACCAGCTGACTGTTCTCATTTTTTTATGTCATGAGGCCTTGGCTGCAGTATTTTATCATTTGAATGACGTGACATCTAAAGGTTACCTGCTCCAGGTGAGGCTCGAACTCACAAGCTCGGCATTGCTCAACTTGTACTGCCTTATAAGTACCGCGCGCTGACCGATTGCGCCACTGGAGCCTACTGCTGTACCACCAGCTGACTGTTCTTATTTTTTTATGTCATGAGGCCTTGGCTGCAGTATTTTATCATTTGAATGACGTCAAGTCTTACAGGAAGTTTTGTTGACCTCTAAGCTTATTAGTCTTGCATTTCTTGCTGAAAAATAAGCTAACAACCATTCAACTTTATGGAATTACGTTTGAAAGGTCCATCAGATGATGGTGGAACTCACAAGCCATCCACTGGTGGTTTGAAGATCATGCTTCTACACATTCAGCTCTTATCTTTACCACCATATTAATGTCAAAGAGGATCTTTCATCATGGTTTTTTCTATTTTCTGCCTTGACCTCGTGACATCTAAAGGATACCTGCTCCAGGTGAGGCTCGAACTCACAACCTCGGCATTGCTCAACTTGTACTGCCTTATAAGTACCGCGCGCTGACCGATTGCGCCACTGGAGCCTACTGCTGTACCACCAGCTGACTGTTCTTATTTTTTTATGTCATGAGGCCTTGGCTGCAGTATTTTATCATTTGAATGACGTGACATCTAAAGGTTACCTGCTCCAGGTGAGGCTCGAACTCACAACCTCGGCATTGCTCAACTTGTACTGCCTTATAAGTACCGCGCGCTGACCGATTGCGCCACTGGAGCCTACTGCTGTACCACCAGCTGACTGTTCTTATTTTTTATGTCATGAGGCCTTGGCTGCAGTATTTTATCATTTGAATGACGTCAAGTCTTACAGGAAGTTTTGTTGACCTCTAAGCTCATTAGTCTTGCATTTCTTGCTGAAAAATAAGCTAACAACCATTCAACTGTATGGAATTACGTTTGAAAGGTCTTACATCCATCAGATGATGGTGGAACTCACAAGCCATCCACTGGTGGTTTGAAGATCATGCTTCTACACATTCAGCTCTGATCTTTACCACCATATTAATGTCAAAGAGGATCTTTCATCATGGTTTTCTATTTTCTGCCTTGACCTCGTGACATCTAAAGGATACCTGCTCCAGGTGAGGCTCGAACTCACAACCTCGGCACTGCTCAACTTGTACTGCCTTATAAGTACCGCGCGCTGACCGATTGCGCCACTGGAGCCTACTGCTGTACCACCAGCTGACTGTTCTTATTTTTTTATGTCATGAGGCCTTGGCTGCAGTATTTTATCATTTGAATGACGTCAAGTCTTACAGGAAGTTTTGTTGACCTCTAAGCTTATTAGTCTTGCATTTCTTGCTGAAAAATAAGCTAACAACCATTCAACTTCATGGAATTACGTTTGAAAGGTCTTACATCCATCAGATGATGGTGGAACTCACAAGCCATCCACTGGTGGATAGAAGATCATGCTTCTACACATTCAGCTCTTATCTTTACCACCATATTAATGTCAAAGAGGATCTTTCATCATGGTTTTCTATTTTCTGCCTTGACCTCGTGACATCTAAAGGTTACCTGCTCCAGGTGAGGCTCGAACTCACAACCTCGGCATTGCTCAACTTGTACTGCCTTATAAGTACCGCGCGCTGACCGATTGCGCCACTGGAGCCTACTGCTGTACCACCAGCTGACTGTTCTCATTTTTTTATGTCATGAGGCCTTGGCTGCAGTATTTTATCATTTGAATGACGTCAAGTCTTACAGGAAGTTTTGTTGACCTCTAAGCTTAGTCTTGCATTTCTTGCTGAAAAATAATCTAACAACCATTCAACTTCATGGAATTACGTTTTAAAGGTCTTACATCCATCAGATGATGGTGGAACTCACAAGCCATCCACTGGTGGATAGAAGATCATGCTTCTACACATTCAGCTCTTATCTTTACCACCATATTAATGTCAAAGAGGATCTTTCATCATGGTTTTCTATTTTCTGCCTTGACCTCGTGACATCTAAAGGTTACCTGCTCCAGGTGAGGCTCGAACTCACAAACTCGTCATTGCTCAACTTGTACTGCCTTATAAGTACCGCGCGCTGACCGATTGCGCCACTGGAGCCTACTGCTGTACCACCAGCTGACTGTTCTTATTTTTTGATGTCATAAGGCCTTGGCTGCAGTATTTTATCATTTGAATGACATCTAAAGGTTACCTGCTTCAGGTGAGGCTCGAACTCACAACCTCGGCATTGCTCAACTTGTACTGCCTTATAAGTACCGCACGCTGACCGATTGCGCCACTGGAGCCTACTGCTGTACCACCAGCTGACTGTTCTTATTTTTTTATGTCATGAGGCCTTGGCTGCAGTATTTTATCATTTGAATGACGTGACATCTAAAGGTTACCTGCTCCAGGTGAGGCTCGAACTCACAAGCTCGGCATTGCTCAACTTGTACTGCCTTATAAGTACCGCGCGCTGACCGATTGCGCCACTGGAGCCTACTGCTGTACCACCAGCTGACTGTTCTTATTTTTTTATGTCATGAGGCCTTGGCTGCAGTATTTTATCATTTGAATGACGTCAAGTCTTACAGGAAGTTTTGTTGACCTCTAAGCTTATTAGTCTTGCATTTCTTGCTGAAAAATAAGCTAACAACCATTCAACTTTATGGAATTACGTTTGAAAGGTCCATCAGATGATGGTGGAACTCACAAGCCATCCACTGGTGGTTTGAAGATCATGCTTCTACACATTCAGCTCTTATCTTTACCACCATATTAATGTCAAAGAGGATCTTTCATCATGGTTTTTTCTATTTTCTGCCTTGACCTCGTGACATCTAAAGGATACCTGCTCCAGGTGAGGCTCGAACTCACAACCTCGGCATTGCTCAACTTGTACTGCCTTATAAGTACCGCGCGCTGACCGATTGCGCCACTGGAGCCTACTGCTGTACCACCAGCTGACTGTTCTTATTTTTTTATGTCATGAGGCCTTGGCTGCAGTATTTTATCATTTGAATGACGTGACATCTAAAGGTTACCTGCTCCAGGTGAGGCTCGAACTCACAACCTCGGCATTGCTCAACTTGTACTGCCTTATAAGTACCGCGCGCTGACCGATTGCGCCACTGGAGCCTACTGCTGTACCACCAGCTGACTGTTCTTATTTTTTTATGTCATGAGGCCTTGGCTGCAGTATTTTATCATTTGAATGACGTCAAGTCTTACAGGAAGTTTTGTTGACCTCTAAGCTCATTAGTCTTGCATTTCTTGCTGAAAAATAAGCTAACAACCATTCAACTGTATGGAATTACGTTTGAAAGGTCTTACATCCATCAGATGATGGTGGAACTCACAAGCCATCCACTGGTGGTTTGAAGATCATGCTTCTACACATTCAGCTCTGATCTTTACCACCATATTAATGTCAAAGAGGATCTTTCATCATGGTTTTCTATTTTCTGCCTTGACCTCGTGACATCTAAAGGATACCTGCTCCAGGTGAGGCTCGAACTCACAACCTCGGCACTGCTCAACTTGTACTGCCTTATAAGTACCGCGCGCTGACCGATTGCGCCACTGGAGCCTACTGCTGTACCACCAGCTGACTGTTCTTATTTTTTTATGTCATGAGGCCTTGGCTGCAGTATTTTATCATTTGAATGACGTCAAGTCTTACAGGAAGTTTTGTTGACCTCTAAGCTTATTAGTCTTGCATTTCTTGCTGAAAAATAAGCTAACAACCATTCAACTTCATGGAATTACGTTTGAAAGGTCTTACATCCATCAGATGATGGTGGAACTCACAAGCCATCCACTGGTGGATAGAAGATCATGCTTCTACACATTCAGCTCTTATCTTTACCACCATATTAATGTCAAAGAGGATCTTTCATCATGGTTTTCTATTTTCTGCCTTGACCTCGTGACATCTAAAGGTTACCTGCTCCAGGTGAGGCTCGAACTCACAACCTCGGCATTGCTCAACTTGTACTGCCTTATAAGTACCGCGCGCTGACCGATTGCGCCACTGGAGCCTACTGCTGTACCACCAGCTGACTGTTCTCATTTTTTTATGTCATGAGGCCTTGGCTGCAGTATTTTATCATTTGAATGACGTCAAGTCTTACAGGAAGTTTTGTTGACCTCTAAGCTTAGTCTTGCATTTCTTGCTGAAAAATAATCTAACAACCATTCAACTTCATGGAATTACGTTTTAAAGGTCTTACATCCATCAGATGATGGTGGAACTCACAAGCCATCCACTGGTGGATAGAAGATCATGCTTCTACACATTCAGCTCTTATCTTTACCACCATATTAATGTCAAAGAGGATCTTTCATCATGGTTTTCTATTTTCTGCCTTGACCTCGTGACATCTAAAGGTTACCTGCTCCAGGTGAGGCTCGAACTCACAAACTCGTCATTGCTCAACTTGTACTGCCTTATAAGTACCGCGCGCTGACCGATTGCGCCACTGGAGCCTACTGCTGTACCACCAGCTGACTGTTCTTATTTTTTGATGTCATAAGGCCTTGGCTGCAGTATTTTATCATTTGAATGACATCTAAAGGTTACCTGCTTCAGGTGAGGCTCGAACTCACAACCTCGGCATTGCTCAACTTGTACTGCCTTATAAGTACCGCACGCTGACCGATTGCGCCACTGGAGCCTACTGCTGTACCACCAGCTGACTGTTCTTATTTTTTTATGTCATGAGGCCTTGGCTGCAGTATTTTATCATTTGAATGACGTGACATCTAAAGGTTACCTGCTCCAGGTGAGGCTCGAACTCACAAGCTCGGCATTGCTCAACTTGTACTGCCTTATAAGTACCGCGCGCTGACCGATTGCGCCACTGGAGCCTACTGCTGTACCACCAGCTGACTGTTCTTATTTTTTTATGTCATGAGGCCTTGGCTGCTGTATTTTATCATTTGAATGACATCTAAAGGTTACCTGCTTCAGGTGAGGCTCGAACTCACAACCTCGGCATTGCTCAACTTGTACTGCCTTATAAGTACCGCACGCTGACCGATTGCGCCACTGGAGCCTACTGCTGTACCACCAGCTGACTGTTCTTATTTTTTTATGTCATGAGGCCTTGGCTGCAGCATTTTATCATTTGAATGACGTGACATCTAAAGGTTACCTGCTCCAGGTGAGACTCGAACTCACAAGCTCGGCATTGCTCAACTTGTACTGCCTTATAAGTACCGCGCGCTGACCGATTGCGCCACTGGAGCCTACTGCTGTACCACCAGCTGACTGTTCTTATTTTTTTATGTCATGAGGCCTTGGCTGCAGTATTTTATCATTTGAATGACGTCAAGTCTTACAGGAAGTTTTGTTGACCTCTAAGCTTATTAGTCTTGCATTTCTTGCTGAAAAATAAGCTAACAACCATTCAACTTTATGGAATTACGTTTGAAAGGTCCATCAGATGATGGTGGAACTCACAAGCCATCCACTGGTGGTTTGAAGATCATGCTTCTACACATTCAGCTCTGATTTGTACCACCATATTAATGTCAAAGAGGATCTTTCATCATGGTTTTCTATTTTCTGCCTTGACCTCGTGACATCTAAAGGTTACTTGCTCCAGGTGAGGCTCGAACTCACAACCTCGGCATTGCTCAACTTGTACTGCCTTATAAGTACCGCGCGCTGACCGATTGCGCCACTGGAGCCTACTGCTGTACCACCAGCTGACTGTTCTTATTTTTTTATGTCATGAGGCCTTGGCTGCAGTATTTTATCATTTGAATGACGTGACATCTAAAGGTTACCTGCTCCAGGTGAGGCTCGAACTCACAAGCTCGGCATTGCTCAACTTGTACTGCCTTATAAGTACCGCGCGCTGACCGATTGCGCCACTGGAGCCTACTGCTGTACCACCAGCTGACTGTTCTTATTTTTTTATGTCATGAGGCCTTGGCTGCAGTATTTTATCATTTGAATGACGTCAAGTCTTACAGGAAGTTTTGTTGACCTCTAAGCTTATTAGTCTTGCATTTCTTGCTGAAAAATAAGCTAACAACCATTCAACTTTATGGAATTACGTTTGAAAGGTCCATCAGATGATGGTGGAACTCACAAGCCATCCACTGGTGGTTTGAAGATCATGCTTCTACACATTCAGCTCTTATCTTTACCACCATATTAATGTCAAAGAGGATCTTTCATCATGGTTTTTTCTATTTTCTGCCTTGACCTCGTGACATCTAAAGGATACCTGCTCCAGGTGAGGCTCGAACTCACAACCTCGGCATTGCTCAACTTGTACTGCCTTATAAGTACCGCGCGCTGACCGATTGCGCCACTGGAGCCTACTGCTGTACCACCAGCTGACTGTTCTTATTTTTTTATGTCATGAGGCCTTGGCTGCAGTATTTTATCATTTGAATGACGTCAAGTCTTACAGGAAGTTTTGTTGACCTCTAAGCTTATTAGTCTTGCATTTCTTGCTGAAAAATAAGCTAACAACCATTCAACTTCATGGAATTACGTTTGAAAGGTCTTACATCCATCAGATGATGGTGGAACTCACAAGCCATCCACTGGTGGATAGAAGATCATGCTTCTACACATTCAGCTCTTATCTTTACCACCATATTAATGTCAAAGAGGATCTTTCATCATGGTTTTCTATTTTCTGCCTTGACCTCGTGACATCTAAAGGTTACCTGCTCCAGGTGAGGCTCGAACTCACAACCTCGGCATTGCTCAACTTGTACTGCCTTATAAGTACCGCGCGCTGACCGATTGCGCCACTGGAGCCTACTGCTGTACCACCAGCTGACTGTTCTTATTTTTTTATGTCATGAGGCCTTGGCTGCTGTATTTTATCATTTGAATGACATCTAAAGGTTACCTGCTTCAGGTGAGGCTCGAACTCACAACCTCGGCATTGCTCAACTTGTACTGCCTTATAAGTAACGCACGCTGACCGATTGCGCCACTGGAGCCTACTGCTGTACCACCAGCTGACTGTTCTTATTTTTTTATGTCATGAGGCCTTGGCTGCAGCATTTTATCATTTGAATGACGTGACATCTAAAGGTTACCTGCTCCAGGTGAGACTCGAACTCACAAGCTCGGCATTGCTCAACTTGTACTGCCTTATAAGTACCGCGCGCTGACCGATTGCGCCACTGGAGCCTACTGCTGTACCACCAGCTGACTGTTCTTATTTTTTTATGTCATGAGGCCTTGGCTGCAGTATTTTATCATTTGAATGACGTCAAGTCTTACAGGAAGTTTTGTTGACCTCTAAGCTTATTAGTCTTGCATTTCTTGCTGAAAAATAAGCTAACAACCATTCAACTTTATGGAATTACGTTTGAAAGGTCCATCAGATGATGGTGGAACTCACAAGCCATCCACTGGTGGTTTGAAGATCATGCTTCTACACATTCAGCTCTGATTTGTACCACCATATTAATGTCAAAGAGGATCTTTCATCATGGTTTTCTATTTTCTGCCTTGACCTCGTGACATCTAAAGGTTACTTGCTCCAGGTGAGGCTCGAACTCACAACCTCGGCATTGCTCAACTTGTACTGCCTTATAAGTACCGCGCGCTGACCGATTGCGCCACTGGAGCCTACTGCTGTACCACCAGCTGACTGTTCTTGTTTTTTTATGTCATGAGGCCTTGGCTGCAGTATTTTATCATTTGAATGACGTGACATCTAAAGTTTACCTGCTCCAGGTGAGGCTCGAACTCACAAGCTCGGCATTGCTCAACTTGTACTGCCTTATAAGTACCGCGCGCTGACCGATTGCGCCACTGGAGCCTACTGCTGTACCACCAGCTGACTGTTCTTATTTTTTATGTCATGAGGCCTTGGCTGCAGTATTTTATCATTTGAATGACGTCAAGTCTTACAGGAAGTTTTGTTGACCTCTAAGCTCATTAGTCTTGCATTTCTTGCTGAAAAATAAGCTAACAACCATTCAACTGTATGGAATTACGTTTGAAAGGTCTTACATCCATCAGATGATGGTGGAACTCACAAGCCATCCACTGGTGGTTTGAAGATCATGCTTCTACACATTCAGCTCTGATCTTTACCACCATATTAATGTCAAAGAGGATCTTTCATCATGGTTTTCTATTTTCTGCCTTGACCTCGTGACATCTAAAGGATACCTGCTCCAGGTGAGGCTCGAACTCACAACCTCGGCACTGCTCAACTTGTACTGCCTTATAAGTACCGCGCGCTGACCGATTGCGCCACTGGAGCCTACTGCTGTAGCACCAGCTGACTGTTCTTATTTTTTGATGTCATAAGGCCTTGGCTGCAGTATTTTATCATTTGAATGACGTCAAGTCTTACAGGAAGTTTTGTTGACCTCTAAGCTCATTAGTCTTGCATTTCTTGCTGAAAAATAAGCTAACAACCATTCAACTGTATGGAATTACGTTTGAAAGGTCTTACATCCATCAGATGATGGTGGAACTCACAAGCCATCCACTGGTGGATATAAGATCATGCTTCTACACATTCAGCTCTGATCTTTACCACCATACCACCATATTAATGTCATTAATTTTTTTATGTCATGGATAGAAGATCATGCTTCTACACATTCAGCTCTTATCTTTACCACCATATTAATGTCAAAGAGGATCTTTCATCATGGTTTTCTATTTTTTGCCTTGACCTCGTGACATCTAAAGGTTACCTGCTCCAGGTGAGGCTCGAACTCACAACCTCGGCATTGCTCAACTTGTACTGCCTTATAAGTACCGCGCGCTGACCGATTGCGCCACTGGAGCCTACTGCTGTACCACCAGCTGACTGTTCTTATTTTTTTATGTCATGAGGCCTTGGCTGCAGTATTTTATCATTTGAATGACGTGACATCTAAAGGTTACATTTACATTTACATTTAGTCATTTAGCAGACGCTTTTGTCCAAAGCGACGTACAAGGGAGAGAATATTCAAGCTACGAGCAATAGAACCTGGTGTAACAATAAATAAATACTACTTTACATTAGAAATATAACAAAATGAAATAAAAAGAAAGAAAGAGTGCAGAAGTGTAACTGCTGTAATTGCAAGTTACGCACTAGTCGAAGTGCCAGTTAGGACGGGAAGTGCTCTCTGAAGAGTTGGGTCTTCAAAAGCTTCTTAAAGGTAGAGAGGGACGCCCCTGCTCTGGTAGTGCTGGGTAGTTCATTCCACCAACGTGGAACTACAAATGAGAATAGTCTGGACTGCCGTACTTGCACAGACGGCAGTGCCAAACGACGCTCACTAGAAGAGCGCAGCATCCTGGGTGTAACATTTGCCCTTACAAGAGCATTTAGGTAGGTGGGAGCAGAACCATCGAGCACTCTGTAGGCAAGCATAAGTGACTTGAACTTAATGCGAGCAGCTACCGGCAGCCAGTGGAGCTCAATGAGTAGCGGGGTGACGTGTGCCCTCTTCGGTTGGTTGAACACCAGACGCGCCGCCGCGTTCTGGATCATTTGTAGTGGTTTCACCACGCAAGCCGGCAGGCCCGTTAGGAGGGCGTTGCAGTAATCAAGGCGTGAATTCACCAAGGTTTGCACCAGCAGCTGGGTGGCATACTGGGTTAGGTACGGCCTAATTTTGCGGATGTTGAATAGCGCAAAGCGGCAGGACCTAGAGACAGAGGCAATGTGGTCCGTGAAAGACAGTTGGTCATCAATAATGACCCCGAGGTTTCTTGCTGTTTTGGATGGAACAAGAGACAAGGAGTCAATATTGATGCTGATGTTGTGGTGGATGGCCTGTTTGGCTGGAAAGACCATCAGTTCCGTTTTGGCCAGGTTCAGCTGAAGGTGGTGGTTTTTCATCCATGTGGATATATCAGCAAGACAGTCCGAGATCCGCGCCGAGACAGTGGTGTCCTCAGGAGGGAAAGACAGAAACAGTTGAGTATCATCGGCATAGCAATGATAGGAAAAACCATGCGAGCGGATGATAGGGCCCAGCGAAGTGGTGTAAATGACAAAGAGAAGTGGTCCCATAACCGAGCCTTGGGGCACCCCTGTGGTAAGGTGGTGAGGTACAGACAGCTGACCTTGCCATGACACCTTGCCATGGCAGGTTACCTGCTCCAGGTGAGACTCAAACTCACAACCTCGGCATTGCTCAACTTGTACTGCCTTATAAGTACCACGCGCTGACCGATTGCGCCACTGGAGCCTACTGCTGTAGCACCAGCTGACTGTTCTTATTTTTTGATGTCATAAGGCCTTGGCTGCAGTATTTTATCATTTGAATGACGTGACATCTAAAGGTTACCTGCTCCAGGTGAGGCTCGAACTCACAACCTCGGCATTGCTCAACTTGTACTGCCTTATAAGTACCGCGCGCTGACCGATTGCGCCACTGGAGCCTACTGCTGTACCACCAGCTGACTGTTCTTATTTTTTGATGTCATGAGGCCTTGGCTGCAGTATTTTATCATTTGAATGACGTCAAGTCTTACAGGAAGTTTTGTTGACCTCTAAGCTTATTAGTCTTGCATTTCTTGCTGAAAATAAGCTAACAACCATTCAACTTTATGGAATTACGTTTGAAAGGTCTTACATCCATCAGATGATGGTGGAACTCACAAGCCATCCACTGGTGGATAGAAGATCATGCTTCTACACATTCAGCTCTGATCTTTACCACCATATTAATGTCAAAGAGGATCTTTCATCATGGTTTTCTATTTTCTGCCTTGACCTCGTGACATCTAAAGGTTACCTGCTCCAGGTGAGGCTCGAACTCACAAGCTCGGCATTGCTCAACTTGTACTGCCTTATAAGTACCGCGCGCTGACCGATTGCGCCACTGGAGCCTACTGCTGTAGCACCAGCTGACTGTTCTTATTTTTTGATGTCATAAGGCCTTGGCTGCAGTATTTTATCATTTGAATGACGTGACATCTAAAGGTTACCTGCTCCAGGTGAGGCTCGAACTCACAACCTCGGCATTGCTCAACTTGTACTGCCTTATAAGTACCGCGCGCTGACCGATTGCGCCACTGGAGCTTACTGCTGTACCATCAGCTGACTGTTCTTATTTTTTGATGTCATGAGGCCTTGGCTGCAGTATTTTATCATTTGAATGACGTCAAGTCTTACAGGAAGTTTTGTTGACCTCTAAGCTTATTAGTCTTGCATTTCTTGCTGAAAAATAAGCTAACAACCATTCAACTTTATGGAATTACGTTTGAAAGGTCTTACATCCATCAGATGATGGTGGAACTCACAAGCCATCCACTGGTGGATAGAAGATCATGCTTCTACACATTCAGCTCTGACCTTTACCACCATATTAATGTCAAAGAGGATCTTTCATCATGGTTTTCTGTTTTCTGCCTTGACCTCGTGACATCTAAAGGTTACCTGCTCCAGGTGAGGCTCGAACTCACAACCTCGGCATTGCTCAACTTGTACTGCCTTATAAGTACCGCGCGCTGACCGATTGCGCCACTGGAGCCTACTGCTGTACCACCAGCTGACTGTTCTTATTTTTTTATGTCATGAGGCCTTGGCTGCAGTATTTTATCATTTGAATGACGTGACATCTAAAGGTTACCTGCTCCAGGTGAGGCTCGAACTCAAAACCTCGGCATTGCTCAACTTGTACTACCTTATAAGTACCGCGCGCTGACCGATTGCGCCACTGGAGCCTACTGCTGTACCATCAGCTGACTGTTCTTATTTTTTTATGTCATGAGGCCTTGGCTGCAGTATTTTATCATTTGAATGACGTCAAGTCTTACAGGAAGTTTTGTTGACCTCTAAGCTTATTAGTCTTGCATTTCTTGCTGAAAAATAAGCTAACAACCATTCAACTTCATGGAATTACGTTTGAAAGGTCTTACATCCATCAGATGATGGTGGAACTCACAAGCCATCCACTGGTGGATTGAAGATCATGCTTCTACACATTCAGCTCTGATCTTTACCACCATATTAATGTCAAAGAGGATCTTTCATCATGGTTTTCTATTTTCTGCCTTGACCTTGTGACATCTAAAGGTTACCTGCTCCAGGTGAGGCTCGAACTCCCAACCTCAGCATTGCTCAACTTGTACTGCCTTATAAGTACCGCGCGCTGACCGATTGCGCCACTGGAGCCTACTGCTGTACCACCAGCTGACTGTTCTTATTTTTTGATGTCATGAGGCCTTGGCTGCAGTATTTTATCATTTGAATGACGTCAAGTCTTACAGGAAGTTTTGTTGACCTCTAAGCTTATTAGTCTTGCATTTCTTGCTGAAAAATAAGCTAACAACCATTCAACTTTATGGAATTACGTTTGAAAGGTCTTACATCCATCAGATGATGGTGGAACTCACAAGCCATCCACTGGTGGATAGAAGATCATGCTTCTACACATTCAGCTCTGATCTTTACCACCATATTAATGTCAAAGAGGATCTTTCATCATGGTTTTCTATTTTCTGCCTTGACCTCGTGACATCTAAAGGTTACCTGCTCCAGGTGAGGCTCGAACTCACAAGCTCGGCATTGCTCAACTTGTACTGCCTTATAAGTACCGCGCGCTGACCGATTGCGCCACTGGAGCCTACTGCTGTAGCACCAGCTGACTGTTCTTATTTTTTGATGTCATAAGGCCTTGGCTGCAGTATTTTATCATTTGAATGACGTGACATCTAAAGGTTACCTGCTCCAGGTGAGGCTCGAACTCACAACCTCGGCATTGCTCAACTTGTACTGCCTTATAAGTACCGCGCGCTGACCGATTGCGCCACTGGAGCTTACTGCTGTACCATCAGCTGACTGTTCTTATTTTTTGATGTCATGAGGCCTTGGCTGCAGTATTTTATCATTTGAATGACGTCAAGTCTTACAGGAAGTTTTGTTGACCTCTAAGCTTATTAGTCTTGCATTTCTTGCTGAAAAATAAGCTATCAACCATTCAACTTTATGGAATTACGTTTGAAAGGTCTTACATCCATCAGATGATGGTGGAACTCACAAGCCATCCACTGGTGGATAGAAGATCATGCTTCTACACATTCAGCTCTGACCTTTACCACCATATTAATGTCAAAGAGGATCTTTCATCATGGTTTTCTGTTTTCTGCCTTGACCTCGTGACATCTAAAGGTTACCTGCTCCAGGTGAGGCTCGAACTCACAACCTCGGCATTGCTCAACTTGTACTGCCTTATAAGTACCGCGCGCTGACCGATTGCGCCACTGGAGCCTACTGCTGTACCACCAGCTGACTGTTCTTATTTTTTTATGTCATGAGGCCTTGGCTGCAGTATTTTATCATTTGAATGACGTGACATCTAAAGGTTACCTGCTCCAGGTGAGGCTCGAACTCACAACCTCGGCATTGCTCAACTTGTACTGCCTTATAAGTACCGCGCGCTGACCGATTGCGCCACTGGAGCTTACTGCTGTACCATCAGCTGACTGTTCTTATTTTTTGATGTCATGAGGCCTTGGCTGCAGTATTTTATCATTTGAATGACGTCAAGTCTTACAGGAAGTTTTGTTGACCTCTAAGCTTATTAGTCTTGCATTTCTTGCTGAAAAATAAGCTAACAACCATTCAACTTTATGGAATTACGTTTGAAAGGTCTTACATCCATCAGATGATGGTGGAACTCACAAGCCATCCCACTGGTGGATAGAAGATCATGCTTCTACACATTCAGCTCTGATCTTTACCACCATATTAATGTCAAAGAGGATCTTTCATCATGGTTTTCTATTTTCTGCCTTGACCTCGTGACATCTAAAGGTTACCTGCTCCAGGTGAGGCTCGAACTCACAACCTCGGCATTGCTCAACTTGTACTGCCTTATAAGTACCGCGTGCTGACCGATTGCGCCACTGGAGCCTACTGCTGTACCACCCAGCTGCACTGTTCTTATTTTTTGGTGTCATAAGGCCTTGGCTGCAGTATTTTATCATTTGAATGACGTGACAATCTAAAGGTTACCTGCTCCAGGTGAGGCTCGAACTCACAACCTCGGCATTGCTCAACTTGTACTGCCTTATAAGTACCGCGCGCTGAACAGATTGCGCCACTGGAGCCTACTGCTGTACGCACCAGCTGACTGTTATTATTTTTTGATGTCATAAGGCCTTGGCTGGCAGTATTTTATCATTTGAATGACGTGACATCTAAAGGTTACCTGCTCCAGGTGAGGCTCGAACTCACAACCTCGGCATTGCTCAACTTGTACTGCCTTATAAGTACCGGCGCGCTGACCGATTGCGCCACTGGAGCCTACTGCTGTACCACCAGCTGACTGTTCTTATTTTTTTATGTCATGAGGCCTTGGCAGCAGTATTTTATCATTTGAATGACGTGACATCTAAAGGTTACCTGCTCCAGGTGAGGCTCAAACTCACAACCTCGGCATTGCTCAACTTGTACTGCCTTATAAGTATCGCGCGCTGACCGATTGCGCCACTGGAGCCTACTGCTGTAGCACCAGCTGACTGTTCTTATTTTTTGATGTCATAAGGCCTTGGCTGCAGTATTTTATCATTTGAATGACGTGACATCTAAAGGTTACCTGCTCCAGGTGAGGCTCGAACTCACAACCTCGGCATTGCTCAACTTGTACTGCCTTATAAGTACCGCGCGCTGACCGATTGCGCCACTGGAGCCTACTGCTGTAGCACCAGCTGACTGTTCTTATTTTTTTATGTCATGAGGCCTTGGCTGCAGTATTTTATCATTTGAATGACGTCAAGTCTTACAGGAAGTTTTGTTGACCTCTAAGCTTATTAGTCTTGCATTTCTTGCTGAAAAATAAGCTAACAACCATTCAACTGTATGGAATTACGTTTGAAAGGTCTTACATCCATCAGATGATGGTGGAACTCACAAGCCATCCACTGGTGGTTTGAAGATCATGCTTCTACACATTCAGCTCTGATCTTTACCACCATATTAATGTCAAAGAGGATCTTTCATCATGGTTTTCTATTTTCTGCCTTGACCTCGTGACATCTAAAGGTTACCTGCTCCAGGTGAGGCTTGAATTCACAACCTCGGCATTGCTCAACTTGTACTGCCTTATAAGTACCGCGCGCTGACCGATTGCGCCACTGGAGCCTACTGCTGTAGCACCAGCTGACTGTTCTTATTTTTTGATGTCATAAGGCCTTGGCTGCAGTAGTTTATCATTTGAATGACGTGACATCTAAAGGTTACCTGCTGCAGGTGAGGCTGGAACTCACAACCTCGGCATTGCTCAACTTGTACTGCCTTATAAGTACCGCGCGCTGACCGATTCCGCCACTGGAGCCTACTGCTGTACCACCAGCTGACTGTTCTTATTTTTTTATGTCATAAGGCCTTGGCAGCAGTATTTTATCATTTGAATGACGTCAAGTCTTACAGGAAGTTTTGTTGACCTCTAAGCTTATTAGTCTTGCATTTCTTGCTGAAAAATAAGCTAACAACCATTCAACTGTATGGAATTACGTTTGAAAGGTCTACATCCATCAGATGATGGTGGAACTCACAAGCCATCCACTGGTGGTTTGAAGATCATGCTTCTACACATTCAGCTCTGATCTTTACCACCATATTAATGTCAAAGAGGATCTTTCATCATGGTTTTCTATTTTCTGCCTTGACCTCGTGACATCTAAAGGTTACCTGCTCCAGGTGAGGCTGAAACTCACAACCTCGGCATTGCTCAACTTGTACTGCCTTATAAGTACCGCGCGCTGACCGATTGCGCCACTGGAGCCTACTGCTGTACCACCAGCTGACTGTTCTTATTTTTTGATGTCATAAGGCCTTGGCTGCAGTATTTTATCATTTGAATGACGTCAAGTCTTACAGGAAGTTTTGTTGACCTCTAAGCTTATTAGTCTTGCATTTCTTGCTGAAAAATAAGCTAACAACCATTCAACTTCATGGAATTACGTTTGAAAGGTCTTACATCCATCAGATGATGGTGGAACTCACAAGCCATCCACTGGTGGATTGAAGATCATGCTTCTACACATTCAGCTCTGATCTTTACCACCATATTAATGTCAAAGAGGATCTTTCATCATGGTTTTCTATTTTCTGCCTTGACCTCATGACATCTAAAGGTTGACTGCTCCAGGTGAGGCTCGAACTCACAACCTCGGCATTGCTCAACTTGTACTGCCTTATAAGTACCGCGCGCTGACCGATTGCGCCACTGGAGCCTACTGCTGTAGCACCAGATGACTGTTCTTATTTTTTGATGTCATAAGGCCTTGGCTGCAGTATTTTATCATTTGAATGACGTGACATCTAAAGGTTACCTGCTCCAGGTGAAGCTCGAACTCACAACCTCGGCATTGCTCAACTTGTACTGCCTTATAAGTACCGCGCGCTGACCGATTGCGCCACTGGAGCCTACTGCTGTACAACCAGCTGACTGTTATTATTTTTTGATGTCATAAGGCCTTGGCTGCAGTATTTTATCATTTGAATGACGTCAAGTCTTACAGGAAGTTTTTTTGACCTGTAAGTTTATTAGCTGTAAGCTTTTCTTGCTGAAAAAGAAACTAACAACCATTCAACTCTATGGAATTACGTTTGAAAGGTCTTACATCCATCAGATGATGGTGGAACTCACCCGCTGTGAACTGGTGGTTTGAAGATCATGCTTCTACATATTAATGTCAAAGAGGATCTTTCATCATGGTTTTCTATTTTCTGCCTTATCCTTGAGACATCTAAAGGTTACCTGCTCCAGGTGAGGCTCGAACTCAAAACCTCGGCATTGCTCAACTTGTACTGCCTTATAAGTACCGCGCGCTGACCGATTGCGCCACTGGAGCCTACTGCTGTACTACCAGCTGACTGTTCTTATTTTTTGATTTCATAAGGCCTTGGCTGCAGTATTTTATCATTTGAATGACGTCAAGTCTTACAGGAAGTTTTGTTGACCTCTAAGCTTATTAGTCTTGCATTTCTTGCTGAAAAATAAGCTAACAACCATTCAACTTCATGGAATTACATTTGAAAGGTCTTACATCCATCAGATGATGGTGGAACTCACAAGCCATCCACTGGTGGATTGAAGATCATGCTTCTACACATTCAGCTCTGATCTTTACCACCATATTAATGTCAAAGAGGATCTTTCATTATGGTTTTCTATTTTCTGCCTTGACCTCGTGACATCTAAAGGTTACCTGCTCCAGGTGAGGCTCGAACTCACAACCTCGGCATTGCTCAACTTGTACTGCCTTATAAGTACCGCGCGCTGACCGATTGCGCCACTGGAGCCTACTGCTATACCACCAGCTGACTGTTCTTATTTTTTGATGTCATAAGGCCTTGGCTGCAGTATTTTATCATTTGAATGACGTGACATCTAAAGGTTACCTGCTCCAGGTGAAGCTCGAACTCACAACCTCGGCATTGCTCAACTTGTACTGCCTTATAAGTACCGCGCGCTGACCGATTGCGCCACTGGAGCCTACTGCTGTACCACCAGCTGACTGTTCTTATTTTTTTATGTCATAAGGCCTTGGCTGCAGTATTTTATCATTTGAATGACGTCAAGTCTTACAGGAAGTTTTGTTGACCTCTAAGCTTATTAGTCTTGCATTTCTTGCTGAAAAATAAGCTAACAACCATTCAACTGTATGGAATTACGTTTGAAAGGTCTACATCCATCAGATGATGGTGGAACTCACAAGCCATCCACTGGTGGTTTGAAGATCATGCTTCTACACATTCAGCTCTGATCTTTACCACCATATTAATGTCAAAGAGGATCTTTCATCATGGTTTTCTATTTTCTGCCTTGACCTCGTGACATTTAAAGGTTACCTGCTCCAGGTGAGGCTCGAACTCACAACCTCGGCATTGCTCAACTTGTACTGCCTTATAAGTACCGCGCGCTGACCGATTGCGCCACTGGAGCCTACTGCTTTAGCACCAGCTGACTGTTCTTATTTTTTGATGTCATGAGGCCTTGGCTGCAGTACTTTATCATTTGAATGACGTGACATCTAAAGGTTACCTGCTCCAGGTGAGGCTCGAACTCACAACCTCGGCATTGCTCAACTTGTACTGCCTTATAAGTACCGCGCGCTGACCGATTGCGCCACTGGAGCCTACTGCTTTAGCACCAGCTGACTGTTCTGATTTTTTGATGTCATAAGGCCTTGGCTGCAGTATTTTATCATTTGAATGATGTCAAGTCTTACAGGAAGTTTTGTTGACCTCTAAGCTTATTAGTCTTGCATTTCTTGCTGAAAAATAAGCTAACAACCATTCAACTTCATGGAATTACGTTTGAAAGGTCTTACATCCATCAGATGATGGTGGAACTCACAAGCCATCCACTGGTGGATTGAAGATCATGCTTCTACACATTCAGCTCTGATCTTTACCACCATATTAATGTCAAAGAGGATCTTTCATCATGGTTTTCTATTTTCTGCCTTGACCTCGTGACATCTAAAGGTTACCTGCTCCAGGTGAGGCTCGAACTCACAACCTCGGCATTGCTCAACTTGTACTATAATAATAATAATAATACATTTTATTTCACAGCGCCTTTCATGTCACTCAAGGACGCTTTACAATTTAAAACAGGAGCAAACAAATAACAAAACAATTAAAATTAAAAGTGCAAGTAAAAACAGCATGGCAACTACAGTGAGAATGCAATCCTGAAAAGGTGGGTTTTGAGAGAGGATTTGAACTGAGGGAAGGAGTCAATGTTTCGGATGTCAGGTGGGAGTGAGTTCCAGAGTTTGGGAGCAGAGCGGCTGAAAGCTCTGCTCCCCATGGTGGTAAGCCGGGCAGAGGGGACAGTTAGGTGGATGGAAGAGGAGGATCTGAGGGAGCGGGTGGAGGTGGCAGTGTGAAGGAGGTCAGACAGGTAAGGAGGGGCAAGGTTGTGGATGGCTTTAAAAGTATGAAGAAGAATTTTAAAGTTGATACGGAAGTGAATTGGAAGCCAGTGGAGTTGCTGTAGGATGGGGGTGATGTGGTGGAAAGAGGGGGTGAGGGAGATGATACGGGCAGCTGAGTTCTGGACCAGTTGGAGCTTATGGAGGGATTTCTGGGGGAGACCAAAGAGGAGAGAATTACAGTAGTCGATACGGGAGGTGACAAGGCTATGTACAAGAATAGAGGTGGTGTGGGGGGTGAGGGAGGGACGGAGGCGATTTATGTTACGGAGATGGAAGTAGGCGGTGCGGGTGGAGATGTTGATATGAGATTTGAAGGAGAGTGAGCCGTCGACGATG
This sequence comes from Clupea harengus, assembly GCF_900700415.2. NCBI lineage: Eukaryota > Metazoa > Chordata > Actinopteri > Clupeiformes > Clupeidae > Clupea > Clupea harengus. Next base: position 22,457,710 of record NC_045171.1, on the reverse strand, counting down.
ACACCCAGACTCTTTACCCGGGGGGAGGGGGAAACTATGGAGCTGTCAATTGAGAGGGAAAAACTGTCAACTTTGAGTAGAGTGGATTTAGTACCGACTAAAAGGATTTCGGTTTTATCATTGTTAAGTTTGAGGAAGTTTGAGGTGAACCAGGTATGAAGTGCAGAAAGGCAATCTGTCAAGGATGAGGGAGGAAGAATGGAGTTGGGCTTGGTGGAGAGGTAGAGCTGGGTGTCATCCGCATAGCAATGAAAAAGAATATTGAATTAACGGAAAATAAGGCCAAGGGGAAGGAGGTAAGTAATGAAAAGGAGGGGACCCAGGACAGAGCCCTGGGGGACACCAGAGGAGACAGGGGACGGTTGGGAACGGAAGGATTTGAGTTGGATGAACTGAGTGCGGTCTGAGAGATAGGAGTGGAACCAGTCAAGGGGGATGCCAGTGATGCCGATGGAGGATAATCTGTTGAGGAGGATGGTGTGGGAGATTGTGTCGAAGGCCGCACTCAGGTCAAGGAGGATGAGGATGGATTAACCGGAATCAGCTGCAATAAGGAGGTCGTTGGTGATTTTCAGAAGGGCCGTTTCAGTGCTATGGCGGGGACGGAAACCAGATTGGAACTGTTCATATAAACTGTTTTGAGATAGATGGGAATGGAGTTGAGAAGCAACGATTTTCTCAAGTATTTTGGAGATGAAAGATAGGTTGGAGATGGGGCGGAGGTTATTAAAGTTGTTGGGATCTGAACCAGGTTTTTTGAGGATTGGGGAGACAGCAGCCGTTTTGAGGGGTGCGGGAAATGAACCAGTAGTGAGAGAGGAATGGATGATAGCAGCAATTAGAGGGGGCAGTGAGGGGAGGCAGGATATGACCAGGGCAGTAGGTAGGGGATCTAACTGGCATGTGGATGGTTTTGATTTACAGATGAGATCTGCCTTATAAGTACCGTGCGCTGACCGATTGCGCCACTGGAGCCTACTGCTGTACCACCAGCTGACTGTTCTTATTTTTTTATGTCATAAGGCCTTGGCTGCAGTGTTTTATCATTTGAATGACGTCAAGTCTTACAGGAAGTTTTGTTGACCTGTAAGCTTATTAGTATTGCATTTCTTGCTGAAAAACAAGCTAACAACCATTCAACTGTATGGAATTACGTTTGAAAGGTCTTACATCCATCAGATGATGGTGGAACTCACCCGCTGTGAACTGGTGGTTTGAAGATCATGCTTCTACATATTAATGTCAAAGAGGATCTTTCATCATGGTTTTCTATTTTCTGCCTTGACCTCGTGACATCTTAAGGTTACCTGCTCCAGGTGAGGCTCGAACTCACAACCTCGGCATTGCTCAACTTGTACTGCCTTATAAGTACCGCGCGCTGACCGATTGCGCCACTGGAGCCTACTGCTGTACCACCAGCTGACTGTTCTTATTTTTTTATGTCATAAGGCCTTGGCTGCAGTATTTTATCATTTGAATGACGTGACATCTAAAGGTTACCTGCTCCAGGTGAGGCTCGAACTCACAAGCTCGGCATTGCTCAACTTGTACTGCCTTATAAGTATCGCGCGCTGACCGATTGCGCCACTGGAGCCTACTGCTGTAGCACCAGCTGACTGTTCTTATTTTTTTATGTCATAAGGCCTTGGCTGCAGTATTTTATCATTTGAATGACGTCAAGTCTTACAGGAAGTTTTGTTGACCTCTAAGCTTATTAGTCTTGCATTTCTTGCTGAAAAATAAGCTAACAACCATTCAACTGTATGTAATTACGTTTGAAAGGTCTACATCCATCAGATGATGGTGGAACTCACAAGCCATCCACTGGTGGTTTGAAGATCATGCTTCTACACATTCAGCTCTGATCTTTACCACCATATTAATGTCAAAGAGGATATTTCATCATGGTTTTCTATTTTCTGCCTTGACCTCGTGACATCTAAAGGTACCTGCTCCAGGTGAGGCTCGAACTCACAACCTCGGCATTGGTCAACTTGTACTGCCTTATAAGTACCGCGCGCTGACCGATTGCGCCACTGGAGCCTACTGCTGTACCACCAGCTGACTGTTCTTATTTTTTTATGTCAAGAGGCCTTGGCTGCAGTATTTTATCATTTGAATGACGTGACATCTAAAGGTTACCTGCTCCAGGTGAGGCTCGAACTCACAACCTCGGCATTGCTCAACTTGTACTACCTTATAAGTACCGCGCGCTGACCGATTGCGCCACTGGAGCCTACTGCTGTACCACCAGCTGACTGTTCTTATTTTTTTATGTCATGAGGCCTTGGCTGCAGTATTTTATCATTTGAATGACGTCAAGTCTTACAGGAAGTTTTGTTGACCTCTAAGCTTATTAGTCTTGCATTTCTTGCTGAAAAATAAGCTAACAACCATTCAACTGTATGGAATTACGTTTGAAAGGTCTACATCCATCAGATGATGGTGGAACTCACAAGCCATCCACTGGTGGTTTAAAGATCATGCTTCTACACATTCAGCTCTGATCTTTACCACCATATTAATGTCAAAGAGGATCTTTCATCATGGTTTTCTATTTTCTGCCTTGACCTCG
>NC_045171.1:22446135-22454635 GCF_900700415.2 Clupea harengus | reverse complement strand
AAAAAGTAAATCGCTGTCCTTTTTCATATATCCTCAATTAAATGGTTACAAATCAAATCTTCTTCCACTGACATACCCTTATAACATGTCACCTTGTGATTGTAGGTCATCTTGTAACCTTTCAAGGACAAAGCTTAGCAGCTAAACTTGATATCAAAAGAAATCGTGAATGCTACATGTGTTAGTACCATATTGTAGTGAGGTGGAGTACTATTCCTGACCTTGGGATTTCAGTTTCAAAAGTCTCACCATAATCTGCAATCATTCATTTCTAAATGTTTGTTTGTTTGTTTTTTTGACCCTGCGAATGTGTCCATGCCACGGGACGATACCCCCCCTCCCACACACAAAAAAAAGTTCAGGCTCAGGATTTTTTTTTGCTTTAACCCCTGCTACCTGCAAGAATTAATTACTCCCCAAACCTGCACCCTCAGGTCTTCAAACAGCTCGCTCCTCCGCGTCCCCAAAACAAAGCTCCACACCATGGGCGACCGGGCCTTTTGCTCGGCAGCGCCACGCTTATGGAACAGCCTCCCTGACCACCTAAGGGCAACGCAGACGCTGGACTCCTTTAAAGCTGGACTAAAAACATTTTTATTCAGGAAGGCATGGAATCGTATGTTAAAATGTTAAAAAATATTCTATTATGCTTATGTTAATTCATTTTTATTTTATTGAATTATTATAGTTAGTTTTTAATATGTTGGCACTCTGAGATTCTTTTGAATGAAGAGTGCATTACAAATAAAATCAATTATTATTATTATTATTAATATGTCTGTTGCTTGTTGAAGCCAATACTTCTACGGATGTATTGTGTTGTTCTGTGAGTGTGTGTGTGTGTGTGTGTGTGTGTGTGTGTGTGTGTGTGTGTAGGTAAGTGTAGAATTTTACTGTGAATAATGAAGTAGCCGGCACAGTTTCAAGTCTTCTACTCTTTCTTCCCACAAATTGAAAAAGAAACAATACAGAATTGTTTGTCATCTCGCCATTTACGTCACATCTTACAATAACCTGGTTGAACAACTTCTCTTATTTTTTTCAGCTACTGTTCCTCATTTCACTCTGATGGCTCTCGTGTGTGAGAAACCCCAGAGATGGGTGAAGCACTAGTGTGTGAGGCACCCCAGAGATGGGTGAAACACTAGTGTGTGAGGCACCCCAGAGATGGGTGAAACACTAGTGTGTGAGGCACCCCAGAGATGGGTGAAACACTAGTGTGTGAGGCACCCCAGAGATGGGTGAAACACTAGTGTGTGAGGCACCCCAGAGATGGGTGAAACACTAGTGTGTGAGAAACCCCAGAGATGGGTGAAGCACTAGTGTGTGAGGCATCCCAGAGATGGGTGAAGCACTAGTGTGTGAGGCATCCCAGAGATGGGTGAAGCACTAGTGTGTGAGCCACCCCAGAGATGGGTGAAGCACTAGTGTGTGATCCACCACAGAGATGGGTGAAGCACTAGTGTGTGTGGCACCCCAGAGATGGGTGAAGCACTAGTGTGTGTGGCACCCCAGAGATGGGTGAAGCACTAGTGTGTGAGGCATCCCAGAGATGGGTGAAGCACTAGTGTGTGAGCCACCCCAGAGATGGGTGAAGCACTAGTGTGTGATCCACCACAGAGATGGGTGAAGCACTAGTGTGTGTGGCACCCCAGAGATGGGTGAAGCACTAGTGTGTGTGGCACCCCAGAGATGGGTGAAGCACTAGTGTGTGATCCACCACAGAGATGGGTGAAGCACTAGTGTGTGTGGCACCCCAGAGATGGGTGAAGCACTAGTGTGTGTGGCACCCCAGAGATGGGTGAGGCACTAGTGTACAGTGGGAGGGAGAGTTTCTAGTCCTTGACTCAGCTTTGCTCACACCATGTTCAGTGACTGTGACCGACCTGGAGACTGTCAGTGTTAAATGTCTCACTCAAAGCCCAAAGCATTTTAGAACCTGTTTAGAATAACTGTAACTGTAAATGTCAAAAGACCAGTATCTGGATAACGTATGCTAGATATGAAAAGTACAGTTGCTGTCTACATTCATTTTAAATGGCATAGGTTCTGTTTAGTGAATTCACAACTCGCAGGTGCATACACACACAGGGGAATAGTGGTGGTGTTCACCCTTCTGTACAGTTCCTCCCCAGGAATATACTAAAATGTATATGTGTTTTTTTTTAATTGGCCAGATGCACTCAGACACTTTTTGCAGAGGCCGGCACCTGCTAGAGAAAGGACGCCTGATTTGCCTCCCTCTGAACTTTGTAAGTAGCCTACACAACTAGTACTATTGTTGCTGTTCTTGTTATTATTATTAGCAATTATTACTTTACTTTACTCATAATCACATCACATTAATACTACTAATTGTAATCACTAGCCTAGTATTATTTAGCCTTGTAGCAGTGGTGGCAGTAATTGTAATTTATCTACTACAAGTTACATGGTCAGATAAAATGTATTTGTACAATGCAACTATGTGGTAGGATGAGATAAATGACCAAATGCAATTGTGTAACGAACAGCATGGATGCACTCTGTTTAAATACAGCTGCAGGAGAAGGGACATCCAGTAGTACTCAAGGGGCCAGTAACACACAGGCCAGGAACACACAGCCTGCATCAGGTAAGTCTATTTAATAGTATTTATTCAAGCCACATCCATACTTTAAAGTACAATAGAAACATGTTAGCATGTATAAAATACAATAGCTTGTTTTCTTAAAGAAGTTCAACCACATTCATGATCATTTCACTTATTATATTAAACACTGCTTGTCTGGCTATACAATATGCTTGAATACAGAAGGTGAAGGGACATCCAGGACCACAGCAAGCACTCGGGGCACCAGTGAAACTACACTGCCGCCTGCAGACACCTCACCCTCCACAATTCCTGATATCCAGGGAGAACCTATAGATCCTGCTGACTGGCCATCCCTCTGTGATCCGGTAAGGACAGAGTTAGTTTGCAGAGGACCATACCAGACCAGTCCAGACTTTACATTTCCAAAAGGAGATGATGGGAGAAGCTGCCACCACAAACACTTCTACAGGAAATTAGTAAATGGGGAGAAAATCAAGAGAAGCTGGCTTGTATATTCAAGGAAAAACAATACTCTGTATTGCTTCTGCTGCAAGCTCTTTTCACAGAAAAATTACCACCTCATTAGTAGTGGCCTAAATGACTGGAAGAATTGTCGTGAGGTATTTGCAAAACTCAATCTCGCCTAGGGCATTTTTCAACAAGCAACAGACATATCAGACAAGTATCTTCTCAGACACAACACACACTGCACCGACAACACTGCAAACAGGCCTGTGTTTCACTGGGGTGGATAGGGGTTACATTAATGGTAATGCAAGATGTAAATGCAACTATTAGTTGTTGCTGGTACTGTACTGTTTTATTTACTATATATTCTATGACAGTATCAGATAAGGTGTGTGTGTGTTCGTCTGAGAGTGTGTTTATGTGTGTGTTTGTGTTGGGGGGGGGGGGGGGTGGGGTTAGCATTTTATTGTGAATATTGAAGCAGCTGGCACAGTTTCAAGTCTTCTACTCTTCCTTCACGCTAATTGAAGATTGCAGAAATGTTTGTCATCTTGCCAACTACGCCACAGCTTACAAAAACCTGGTTGAACACTTTTTTTAAGCTACATAGATGGGGGGATGGCAGGGATGCCAGTGTGGGCATGAAGTTCATGAGTGTGAAGGGGTGAGCAGCCAGTGTGGATGACTGCTGTCACTGAATGAATCTGCACACATCACAAAGTTATGAAGTCATATTTACATGGGCCTACAAAGGTGAACACACTTGACTAGTCACTGAGCTTTAACACCCAGAAATAATCATCCATTACACAGGAAGCTTTACCACTGAATAGACCATCAAGGGAGAGACAGATCAGCAAGAGTCTCAAACATGAAGATAGAATGACTCATGGAAACCTAAGAGAAATGGCATCCTAATGTCTTGTTGATTTAGTACCAAGTACATTTTTAAAGGTTAACCTCCGATAGGGTTTTGTAGGCACAAGATCCAAGTACAGACAGGGCAACAATTATGCTTCCAATTTTTTTTATGCTTTAACACCCCGAGAAATACATCAAATTACAAATAATAATAATAATAATTATTATTATTATTATTGAAATAATTTCCATAGTTATGCTTCCCAGACATATCTTTCCTACTACAGCCGATAGATGTGCTTCCCAGACATAGACATATTACTACAGCTAGTTGTCTATCTTCTTTGGCGGCTTGTTCCTTCAGTGTAATGTGATGATTTGATATAGAGTCTGTTCATTTTCTTCATCGCTTTCTTGGTGAAGGTCTTTCTTCTGTTCGCTTACGATTTATATTAACACAGCAGGTAAACAGATATAAAACAGATTCATATTAACACAGCAGGTAAACAGATTCATATTAACACAGCAGGTAAACAGATTCATATTAACACAGCAGGCAAACAGATTCATATTAACACAGCAGGTAAACAGATTCATATTAACACAGCAGGCAAACAGATTCATATTAACACAGCAGGTAAACAGATTTATATTAACACAGCAGGTAAACAGATGGACCATGACCTCTGACCTTTGGTGGTGAATATGGGAACAATTAAAAGGATCATTGTGTGCCCATTTTTCCACGGGTTGACATGGTTACTTAGGGTGAAACATTTTGCCAAACAGCACTTTCCCTTGCTCAGCTTTCACCAGCAGAGGTCCTCATCGAGCTATGATCTAAAAAAGCTTTGAGTAATGAACCTTTCTTATATTCAATTGTGTTGAAAGCGTTGTTGGTTCATAACATTTTACTTTGCCATCACTACCATAAGCCAGGCCGACTTAAACACAGCAAGACAAGACAGTCCAGGCAGAAAAGTCCAGGTTAATTCACATCTTTACTCAAGAATATCAGCTTGAAAATCCAGCGCTGATCGCAAGGTGAAGGGAGGTTTAAAAGCAATTCCTAAAGAGGAGGAACAGGAAACAGGTGCAACTGAAGAGAAATGGCATCCTAATGTCTTGTTGATTTAGTACCAAGTACATTTTTAAAGGTTAACCTCCGATAGGGTTTTGTTTTAGCACAAGATCCAAGTACAAACTCCAGGACAGGGCAACAATTATGCTTCCAAGATGTGCTTCCCAGACATAGTCATAGTACTACAGCTTGTTGTCTATCTTCTTTGGCGGCTTGTTCCTTCAGTGTAATGTGATAATTTGAAATAGAGTCTGTTCATTTTCTTCATCGCTTTCTTGGTGAAGGTCTTTCTTCTGTTCGCTTACGATTTATATTAACACAGCAGGTAAACAGATTCATATCAACACAGCAGGTAAACAGATGGACCATGACCTCTGACCTTTGGTGGTTAATATGGGAACAATTAAAAGAATCATTGTGTGCCCATTTTTCCACGAGTTGACATGGTTCCTTAGGGTGAAACATTTTGCCAAACAGCACTTTCCCTTGCTCAACTTTCACCAGCAGAGAACCTCGTTGAGCTATGATCTAAAAAAGCTTTGAGTAATGAGATTATTTAGTTTTTTTGGCTTGCAGACTTCTTACCATCTCTACAGAAGGCAAACATAGATTTAGAAGAGTTGTTTCCACTTCTTTTCCAAAGTTTTTCTTGATTGCTTACACACTTTTAGCGAATCATGGGTCAACTTAATCTAATATAATACAATTGTCTCAAGGTGCTTTACAGAGCCCAGAGCAATTCATAGGAGAATGTTACTGTAAATGTGAAGTGTTTTAGGTCATTGTACTCTGAGAGAGAACATTTGCTAAAGTTACAGCAGCATGAGTTGTGTTTTGGTGGTGGTGGTGCATTTTGCACTAAAGGTTAACTGATATGCTGAGCTGTGTGTTTGTAAAGTCCACTGTGTGAAGTGTTTGGGAAAAGTGTTCATGGTATTGAGAGAAGAGTGAAAATGATTGGAAAAAAACTGTAAACTGGGTCAGGAAAGGGAAGAACTGTGTCTGACTGTGCCACAGATAAACCCTGCATTACACTCATACAAAACATAAAATATATAGAGTTCAACCTTCAAAGCACCAATCATACGCCTGTGAGTTTGTGTGTGTGTGTTTGTGGGTGTGTGCGTGTGAAAAATGTTTGTCATCTTGCCAATTACGTCACATCTTACAAAAACCTGGTTGAACAAGTAGATGGGGGGGATGGCAGGGATGCCAGTGTGGGCATTAAGTTCATGAGTGTGAAGGGGTGAGCAGCCAGTGTGGATGACTGCTGTCACTGAATGAATCTGCACACATCACAAAGTTATGAAGTCATATTTACATGGGCCTACACAGGTGAACACACTTGACTAGTCACTGAGCTTTAACACCCAGAAATAATCACCCATTACACAGGAAGCTTTACCACTGCATAGACCATCAAGGGAGAGACAGATCAGCAAGAGTCTCAAACATGAAGATAGAATGACTCATGGAAACAGCTACAGCTGAAGATAAATGTCATCTTAATGTCTTGTTGATTTATTAACACGTTCATTTTTAAAGGTTAAGCTCTGATAGGGTTTTGTAGGCACAAGATCCAAGTATAAACTCCAGGACAGGGCAACAATTATGCTTCAGATTTTTATTATGCTTTAACACCCCGAGAAATACACCACACCCATTACAGTTATAAAGACATTGATCTGCACAGACCATCGTGTAAGAAAGATCTTTAAACACACAAATAGATTGACTAATGCAGAGGTAAAACAACTGTATTTTAGTTGAATAAAAAGGCATCCCTGTCCAATTCATTATATTGATTAAGTTTTAATAAGCTTGTGTGGGCAGTGGAACTTATATGACCCACTTCACGCTTCATGCTTCATAAACACCCCAAAAGATGGAAGAGACACAGAGAGTTAATAATATGTGCACTTCTTCAGAATGCATCCCTTCTAACACACAGACTCTTCAACAGCTGCCTAAGCCACAGGTCTAATCTTCATAGTGATGGATTTCAGTGAATAATGGTATCCTTTAAAGGCACGCCAATTCACACCAACAGCAGAGTGGCTTGTATTGCCCCACAAGTAAAGGCCATTGGGATTGGAAACATGGCAACTGACATACCAGTAGCCCCCGAAATAAATGTTGGCACAATTTGTATGATGGCTGTCTTGGTCCTTGTCAAACGTGGTGAACTTTTGCCCATTGTGGTAAGCCAAAGAGTCTCCTTTAAAGGTAAATGAATACATATGTCATACACACATGCAAAACAACATTTGTCCAAACATTCAAATCCAAATATCCAATTTGTGGCCGTTTGATGGGTAAGTTCCACTGAGAAAAAAAGTCTTTCATGACAATGGAAGTTTAAAGTTGCCGGTGTAACAAAGCAACGTATTGCCTGTTGACTTCAAATTACAATGAATTCTTGTTACACTGAGTGAACAGACTACTTGTGAATCAGAAGCACAAAGCCTATTGGCAATGGCAGAGTTCATTATTCATTATCTTCTATTTGACTTGAAATATTAGATTAAGCATTTCAATGAAATATGTATTTTCAGAATACATATCTATATCTTTCTGTCTATATATTTATTTATATAATATACATTTATTTTATAATAGAGGAATTACAATTTTAAATTGCAATATTTTGACTAAATACAGCACCATATCACATGCAGAGGCTATCATTATGAGCATGAAATACAGTTAAACACACCCCATCTTTAAGTTCTCATTTCCCCAACTCACCAGCGCCTCCGTTGTTGAAGCCACCGACAGTCAGCTTGTACCCCTCTATCTCTGATCCGACAGCGAAGGAGGAGTACCTGGCAAAAACCCTGTTGTCCTCAAAGTCCTCCATGTCCACTCTCAGCTCGTGCTCCCTGTTGGTGGTGAGCTGGTGTTGTGACTCTAATCCTGCAGCCAGAAAACAAAATCAGATTAAATGAAGTAAACTAGAGTCGGCCATTGGTCTGGTTGAGTTGGTTGATGCCTAGTAAATCACTTTCAAACTACTCCCAAAGGGAATATCTGAAATGCCTTATTCATCCATTGGACCTTACCCAGCCAGTACTCGCTAGAGGCGTTCCCAAACCCGTCCTTGTACTGGTTCCAGGGCCTGATGAAGTTCACTGTACCATCCACTCTCCTCTGAAACACCTGCATACATATGAAACCTCAGACAGGAGACAGAACTAGATGTGTATTTACCAACAGCTAAAAATGTGTCCAACATGAATTTTGTATAAAAAAACATACATTAGTGTGTCAGAACTTTTGCATTTAACATTCTGAGAACTGAATAATTATAGAATAAAAACACAGTGTTATGAAACATTCTCTGCTTGCTGGAAATCCCTCTGTTTATGTCTTGTAGCACTTCCAATGAACCAACATTTGTCCAATTTTTCAATGTTTTGTTTGAATCATTGATGTACCTGGCCATTATGGGGGGCCCTGTGGGACTTGGTGTTTATTTTCACATGAAGCTTTGGCAAGTCATGGTTGAATTATTT
>NC_045171.1:22443312-22445696 GCF_900700415.2 Clupea harengus | reverse complement strand
CAGGGTAATTAATTTTGTTTTGTGTGTGTGCGTGTGCGTGCACGCGTATGTGCGAGTGTGTGTGTGAGAGAGAGAGTGTAGTGTGTGTGTGTGTGTGTGTGTGCGTGTGTGTGTGTGCTTGAGATAGCTATTTACTGTGGATTAGCAGCTTTCTCAGTGGTAACAATGAAACTCGTCCGATGAGTATAAATCCATTATTCCACAGCCAGCACAGCCACATGTTCTGCAGCGCACACTCCTGTGTGTGTGTGTGTGTGTGTGTGTGTGTGTGTGAGTGTGTGTGTCTCTGTGTGTGTGTGTGTCTGTGTGTGTGCAGTAAGGTGTGCGTGTGTGTGTGTGCAGTAAGATGTGTCTGTGTGTGTCTTTCTGTGTATGTGTGTGTGCGTGTACTCTCCAGCAGATTCTGAAGGCCTGAAACAAAAGAGAGCCCCAACCCTGTGTGTGTGTGTGTATGTGTGTGTGTGTGTGTGTGTGTGTGTGTGTGCATGTGTGTGTGTGTGTATGTGTGTGTGTGTGTGTGTGTGTGTGCAGTAAGGGGTGTGTGTGTGTGTGTGTGTGCAGTAAGGGGTATGTGTGTGTGTGCAGTAAGGGGTGTGTGTGTGTGTGTGTGTGTGTATGTGTGTGTGTGTGTGTGTGTGTGTGTGTGTGTGTGTGTGTGTGTGTGTGTGTGTGTGTGTGTGTGTGTGTGCGTACTCTCCAACTCTTTTTGAAGGATTGAAACAAAAGAGATCTTTTGGCAGATTGTTACTCTCTCTCTTCATATAACTATATATCCTATGACTGGGAGGTGGACACACAGCGCCCTGACCCCAACCCTAACCCTGACCCTCACCCTAACCCTAACCCTAACCCTGACCCTAACCCAAACCCTAACCCCAGATCCTATGACTGGGAGGTTGTACAGTACAACTGCAATCAGAGAGGAACTGCACTCATCTCTCCTCCCTCTCTTTTCTCGCATTCTCCTCTCCTCCGTCTCTCGTTCTCTCTCTCCTCTCCTCTCTCTCTCGTTCTCTCTCCCTCTAAATCTCTCCAGTGGGCATGATGCGCTGACACCTCATGCATCTAACATACTCCGTCAACCTCTCCTTTAAGAGACACACACACACACACACACACACTCACTCACTCACTCACTCACTCACTCACACAAACACACTCACTCACTCACTCACACACACACTCACACACATACTCTCTCACACACACACACACACACACACACACACACACACACACACACACACACACACAGGCTCACTCACACCAACACACACACACACACCGACACACTCCCACACACACAGAGACAAACACACACACCCACACACACACACACCCTCACACACAGAGACAAACACCCACACACACACACACCCACACACACAGACGCTCCAGAGTGACCCAGATCTTTGTGTCTGCCTTGAGGCCTCCAGCACTTCAAACAGCAGGTGAGTTATTAATCAGCCTCTCTTTCATCTCAGCACAGACCAGACTTCCACCATTATCACCCCATCTTCCTCTTTATTCCTCCTCTTCCTCATCTCACCTCATCTTCCTCTTTATTCCTCCTCTTCCTCATCTCACCTCATCTCCTCCTCTGCTTCCTCAGCTGTTCCTCATCTCCTTTTCCTCCTCCTCCTCATCTCCTCCTCATCTCAGCTCTTCCTCCTCTTCTCATCACTAGACATGAAAAGATGGAACTCTACAGCAGACACCTCCACCTCCATCCCCTTTAGCAGACACCTCCATCTCTCTCTCCATCCTCTCCATCCTCTTTAGCAGACACCTCCATCTCTCTCTCCTTCAGCAGACACCTCCACCTTTCTCTCCATCCTTTTTAGCAGACACCTCCATCTCCCTCTCCATCCTCTTTAGCAGACACCTCCATCTCCACCTCCTTCCATTTTAGCAGACACCTCCATCTCTCTCTCCTTTAGCAGACACCTCCCTCTCTCTCTCCATCCCCTTTAGCAGACACCTCCATCTCTCTCTCCATCCTCTCCATCCTCTTCAGCAGACACCTCCATCTCTTTCTCCTTTAGCAGACACCTCCATCTCTCTCTCCTTCATCTTTAGCAGACACCTCCATCTCCATCCTCTTTAGCAGACACCTCCCTCTCTCTCTCCATCCTCTTTAGCAGACACCTCCATCTCTACCTCCATCTTCTTAAGCAGACACCTCCACCTCCTTCCATTTTAGCAGACACCTCCACCTCCATCCCCTTTAGCAGACACCTCCATCTCTCTCTCCATCCTCTTTAGCAGACACCTCCCCTTGCCTTCTCGTCTCCCAAAAGGGTAAATGGCCCTTAATCTGGCACTGCTGTCCTGTTCCTCTGTTGCTGTGGGGTTAGGGTTAGTCTGCCTGAATCCTGAGCCAA
>NC_045171.1:22415812-22420812 GCF_900700415.2 Clupea harengus | reverse complement strand
ACGTCTGTCTTTATTCCTGTGTATGTGTGTGTGTACGTACATGTGTCTGTGTGTCCGTGTGGGAAACTGTAACACTACCTTTACCCCTGTGTGCGTGTGTGAGTGTGTGTGTTGGAGGTGGGCAAGTTAACCCAGCTCTGTGGAACGGAGAAAGAAAAAACTCCTGCAAGAGACTTGAACACACACACATGCACACAAACACACATACACACACACAGAGCGCACTAATACACACACACTCACACACACACACACACACACACACACAGTGTTCCACAGGACCCCAGAGATTCACTGACAGCCACAGAGTGATACCAACATCATCACCACGACAACCAGAATGAACAGACGAAAGAAGGAATCAATTTGTGTGTGTGAGAGAGAGAGAGAGAGAGAGAGAGAGAGAAAGAGAGAAAGAGATTGAGTGAAAGAGAGAGAGAAAGACATACATCCCCAGTAAATTAAACATATTCCACTGATACAACAGTTTGTTTGAGACACTCATGGATCTTTTCTAACCCTACCACTAAACCCTGTGAGTGTGTGTGTGTGTTACTGCACTGTGTGTGTGTGTGTGTTACTGCACTGTGTGTGTGTGTGTGTGTTACTGCGCTGTGTGTGTGTGTTAATGCGCTGAGTGTGTGTGTGTGTACGTGTGTGTGTGTGAGTGTGTGTGTGTGTGTGTGTGTGTGTGTGTGTGTGTATCTGTATATGTGTGTGTGTGTGTGTTACTGCGCTGTGTGTGTGTGTGTGTGCGTGTGTGTGTGTGTGTGTTTGTGTGTATCTGTATGTGTGTGTGTGTGTGTGTGTGTTACTGCGCTGTGTGTGTTACTATGCTGTGTGTGTGTGTGTGTGTTACTGCTCTGTGTGTGTGTGTGTGTGTGTGTGTGTGTGTGTGTTCATTACCACCATTCATCACCTAGGCCACACAGCTTCATTCTCTCAGATTGAGCTATTTGTGCCATTTCAAAAGGTGTTAGCATGACTGTATGCTGTTAATGATTATGTGTGTGTGTGTGTGTGTGTGTGTGTGTGTGTGTGTGTCTATGTGTGTGTGTGTGTGTTTGTTTGTGTGTGTGTGTGTGTGTGTGTGTGTGTGTGTGTGTGTGTGTGTGTGTGTGTGTGTGTGTGTGTGTGTGTGTCCATTAGATTTGTTTCATAATTCACAAACAAACGAAACGCGATTCAAACAAACGAAACGCGAGTCACGAACAAACGAAACGCGATTCACAAATGTGATTTGTGATTCACAAACAAACGAAACGCCATTCACAAATGTATTTCATGATTCACAAATGTATTTTGAAATTCACAAATAAATGACCCCATGACATTTGTTTGCAACCTGACGAACACGAGTTACAAGTCCCTGCATTCTTCTGTGTGGATTTTTGGAACTTTCCTAACGCGTTTAGATTCACAAATGCATTTTTTCTAAAAGATATTCTCTGCAGCCTATCAGATCTCTTCCAATTTTAGCCAATCACATTATAGTGTCTATGTGGACTACAAACCACCCGTCTTGGTTATGGACATTGTCCGAGATCACGAGCAATGTTATCTGGTAGATGCTCACCAAATGTTAGTGAAATATAGCTCGTTAATCTTATTCAACAGATTATCATACGTGGTTGAATATTCTTGAGAATGGCAGGATCCATGTTTAGTAGGGGTGTAAATCTCTCATGACAAAGACGATCCGATTCATATCTCGATACATGGGCACGATACGATACAAGAAAAGATGCATGTTGATAAAACCGATTCAGTACGATTCGATACGATTCGATTCGATGGGATGGGATGCAATGCGATGCGATGCAGTTCAATAATTGAAAACACTGAGTTGTGAGGAAACAATGGACCTCATTCTCGAACATTTTCTTAAGTGTCTTAGTAAATATCTTCTTACCAACCTCAGAAAAGATCTCCGCTGGATTTATGAACGCCTGTGTTCTTAATTGAAAGTGCTTTCTCGTGCACCTGAACTTGCATACAGAAACGCCCCGCCAGCTCCTTATAAGAGCATGCTATTGAAACATGTGCACACTCCACAGGCAACGCGAAAGCAACTTCAGAGACTGATCAAAATCATTTCAAAGCAAGCACCAGTAAACCCAGACCTAATTTCACCAGGGAAGAGGTGGAGGTAGCCTACTGTTGCAGAATGTAGATGTGTCCATTCTATTCCACTATGTCTATATCCACGCGATTGAGTTTAGTGCTTAATTATTTATTCACTGCCATTTGCAGTGTTCATATTGTAACAAATCACGGAAGTGCAGAATATTTGTTATGGCTTTTTATTAAACACTAAAAACAACTCAATGTCGAAATGGCACGGGCTTTATGCCCTGGTACAAGTTATCACGAACAGACTGTGCTACCGTCACACACCTGTATAAACTCCGTCCCAACACAGAACAACGACATGCAATTAGAACAGTAGGCTAAGGAACATTGTTAGGGAACATCGAGAAAAGTATGCGCCCGCCGCACGGCATTATCGGGCGACTATGCCGGCACGTTACAATAAAGTGCTTTTATTTATGTTAGGACATCATGATGGCTCGGTCTCGGAATCATGACTATAAATGTTAAACATAATTGTTAATGATACAAATATTCTCCTATTTATTATTATTATAATTATTTTAAATCCGAGGATGTCTTTAGAAACACGCAATCAACAATGATTTATTTTCCTTGGCTAAAGTAGCTAGCATAGCATAGGCCATTGAAATGGATAGGGTAGCTAGCATAGCATTGGCCATTGAAATCATAGACATAGTATACATGTCTATGATTGAAATGACTAGCGTAGCTAGTTGTAATCTGTCATTCTCTGGTCTTGGCGTTATTTGTGAGAATACAGCCTGATTGGTTTATGCTATGCGGGCTTTGGCCAATGACAGGCTGTCATTGTTCTGACTGAGATCAAATGCAACAGGTCAGTGAGTGTTTTGTGTTTTGCGTAGCAAAAAAACGGAGAGACAAACCCTTGTGAACCGATTCATAACTTTTAAATCGGGCAAAGACCGGTTCATGTCATTTTAATACCGATACGGGACTTCACGCATCGATGTAGTCGTATCTTACACGCTAAAAGCGGATATCGATACGTATCGGTTAATCTTTACACCCCTAATGTTTAGTCATTTTAAGTGTTCCCTAGGCTAACGTTTAGCAAGCTAGCTAGTCAATGTCTAACATAACATTGGCCTTGCTAACATGGATAGAGCTACGCTTGCTGAATTAGTTTGCTCTCTAGCCAGGTAACATCTTACATGGGACTTTAGTGAACAGATCATTAAAGCGATTATTTTTTTCAAAGCAGGGGCTGTCAAGTCAAGTGGAGGCAGCAGCGCATGTTCTTGTGCAAGCCCTAGCTAGGAATATTTCCCCAATGCCAGAGAGCCGAGCAGCAGAGCAAAGTTAGGGCTGTAACTATGGCCCCTACCATACCTAATGCCGCCAATACAGACAATACTAGGGTGAGACAGGCTATCAGAAGGTAATAAATACACAGTGCAGACACACATAAGGTGCTTCAGAATTCTACGGAATATTAGCCTAAATTCGAATGAATGGACCATCCCAGCATTCAGATGTCTGCTATAATTCACATTGGGCATGAAATGACCAATTTCTAGCTACCAATGCTTAACTACCAAGCTACTGCCACACAATTTTATTAGTTTGACATGCCACACAATTTAACCATGTAAGATGTGGCTAGAGAGCAAACATATGCAGCGAGTGTAGCTCTATCCATGTTAGCCAGGCCTAGCTTGCTAAACGTTAGCCTAGGAAACACTTAAAATGACTAAACATGGATCCTGCCATTCTCAAGAATATTCAACCATGTATGATAATCGGTTTAATAAGATTAACAAGCTATATTTCGCTAACATTTAGTGGGCAGCTAACAGATAACATTGCTCGTGATCTCGGACAATGTCCATAACTATGACGGGTGGTTTGTAGTGCACATAGACACAATAATGTGATTGGCTAAAATTGGAAGAGATCTGATAGGCTGCAGAGAATATCTTTTAGAAAAAATGCATTTGTGAATCTAAACGCGTTAGGAAAGTTCCAAAAATCCACACAGACGAATGCAGGGATTTGTAACTCGTGTTCGTCAGGTTGCAAACAAATGTCATGGGGTCATTTATTTGTGAATCATGAAATACATTTGTGAATCGCGTTTCGTTTGTTTGTGACTTGCGCTTCGTTTGTTTGAATCGCGTTTCGTTTGTTTGTGAATTATGAAACAAATCTAACTCCATACATTTGCAGCTCCATGCTGCCAGGAACAGTAATAATAACCTGAGCGAACGCTGAACACCTGCCCTCCCACACACACACACACACACACACACACACACACACACACACACACACACACACACACACACACACACACACACACACCATACACACAGACACACACCAAATGCCTACACACACACACACACACACACCAATTCCCTACACACACACCAAGTACTTGAACTCACACTAAACACTATACACACTGTTCAAGCCTCCTGCCCCCAGCTGAACTTAGGGCACCTCTCCACTGCCACATGCTGTGTGTGTGTGTGGATGTGTGTGTGTATGTGTGTTTGTGTGTACGTGTGTGTGTACGTGTGTTTGTGTGTGTGTGTGTGTGTATATGTGTGTGTGTGTGTGTGTGTCTGAGAGAGAGAGAGAGAGAGGTGTGAGAAGCTAGGCATGGATGAATTTAGAGTCACGTCTCCTCAATGTGACCAAATTAGCTTGTTAGCTTTAACTAGCAAAACCTATGCAGTGGGTGTAACCATGGTAACTTAGCCAACACAACTCAGCCTACAAACCCACGGTAACACCGCAGTGTGATCTCCAACTCAAATGGGTCACGGTAGAGGCACACTCACAACCCGTCCCCTGTTAAACTCTTTTAGGTACTCTAAAGGCAATAGGAGATCACAGTGTTACATTTTGTGTCAGTGTTT